>NC_056731.1:1184926964-1184936964 GCF_019279795.1 Protopterus annectens | reverse complement strand
ACTCCAGGTTCTTTTTGGTTCCAAAGAAAATGAGGGACTTAAGGCCCGTTCTGGACCTCTCAACCCTGAACCTGTCAGTTGCCAAAGAGAAGTTCTGGATGGTCACACTACAGTCTGTCATGTTGTACAGGATGCTTACTATCACATAAAAATGCACAGATGCTCCAGGAGGTTCCTCCCCTTCTGACTAGGGGCCAGTCATTATCAATTTTGAGCCCTACCCTTTGGTCTCACTACAGCCCCCAGGGTGTTTACCAAAGTGATGGTGGTTGTAGCAGGTCACTTGAGGCTTCAGGGGATGCAGGTCTATCTGTACCTGGACGATTGGCTCCTCACTGCTCCCACCAGGCGTCTACTTTCCCAAACCAGGGATTACTTTCTGACACTTGCCCTGAGTTTGGGTATCACAATCAACACATCCAAATCTCTACTAGAGCCTGTACAGGTAATAGACTACATGGGTGCCAGGATAGACACACTCCAGTGCAAAGTGTTCCTGATCTCGGAGAGAGTTCAAAACCTTAGAATGCATGTCTCCCTGATTTATCATTCTCACCTCCCGACAGTGGAATCAGTGTTGAGGACCCTAGGCTCGATGGCGTGTGTTCGGCTACACATGCAGATTATTCAGTGGACTCTAGCTGTTCAGTGGTCCCTGTTAGATTTACCAAAAACCTATCCTATCTACCTAAGTCAAGTATGTCAGTCATCCCTTATATGGTGGATAAGCTCTCCGGACATTTTGGAGGGGCAACCCTTTGTTCCAGCCCCGGCCCAAACCTCAGTGACCACGGTTGCCTCCCAACTCGGGTGGGGGGGGCATTGTTCGGGCAGGACAGTACAAGGCCTGTGGTCCCCCATAGAGACCAGCTTGCATATCAGTGTCCTAGAGATGAAGGCAGTCCTTCTAGCGTTGCTGGCCCTTCATGCCTTTCTTCCTCTGGGGATGATTGCTATCCAATCAGACAACATGTCAGTAGTCTGGTATATCAACAAACAGGGAGGGACCAAATCTTAACCCCTTTGTCGCGAGCCCATGAGAGTGTGGGAATGAGCGATCTTCAATTGTCACTTTCTCATCGCAATGCACATTCTGGGATGGTCCAACCTTCTAGCGGACAGGCTAAGTCGGACCATTCTGATGCATTACGAGTGGTCTCTGAATCTGTCAGTAGCGGAACAGATCTTCAGCGAGTGGGGTCAATCTTGCTGTGATCTCTTCACATCTCCTTCCAACGCGAAGTGCAGCAGGTTTTTCACTCTGAACCCCCTGCTGGCGAAGTCCCCCAGAGACACTCTAGTTCTTGCTTGGCCTGCTGGTCTTCTGTATGCTTACCCACCAGTACCTCTCATCCGAAGGTTTCTGCAAAAAGCCTGTTGGCTGGGGAGCAAGGTGATCCTTATTGTCCCATTCTGGCGTCGCCAGGTATGGGTTCCCTTCCTTTGGTCTCACCTTCTGGCTCTACCTTGGATGCTAGATCCCATTCAGAATCTGATTTCACACCCATGGGGGGGGGGGCCTCATCTGAGCCTGGACAGCCTGAAGCTCACGGCTTGGCTGCTCCAGTTCCTGTGATTGCTAGGACTCCCAGACTTTCCTCCTCAGTTAAGTCTATTTTGGTAGCTGCTCATAAGTCTTCAACCAGAAAGGTTTATTGCAGCAAGTGGAAATGTTTTTCTTTCTGGGCTTCTCAGAGGAGTTTAGATCTTTTCACGGCTCCTATTTCAGCTATTCTTGATTTTCTAGATGATATTTTCCAGTGTGGAGCTAGTTCTTCTACTGTCAAAGTTCAGTTGGCTGCCATTTCTCATTTTCATGTGGGTGCGAATTCTGCTTCCTTGGCATCTTCTAGGCTGTTTAAAGCCTTTATCAAAGGCACCTTTTTGCTACGCCCCCCCCGGTCAAAGTTCCTGTTCCCCCGTGGGACCTTACTATGGTTCTTCAAGCTCTGGTAGCTCTGCCTTTCAAGCCTGCCGCAACTGCAGATCTAAAATTTCTATCATGGAAAACAGCTTTTCTAGTCCCTATTACCTCTGCTAGAAGTATATCGGAACAGGCCTTGTCCATCAAACTTCCGTACATGATTTTTCATAAAGATAGAGTTTCCCTTCGAACCAACCCATCTTTTCTTCCTAAGGTGGCATCACCAGTCAGTATCAATCAGACTATAAATTTGCCTGTGTTCTTTCCCAATTTTACCAACAGGATGGAATACAAGTTACACATGTTGGATGTGCATCGACAGTTACAATTCTATTTACACAGGACAAAAAATTTTCGTAAATCTGATCAATTGTTTGCTTCATTTTATAGACCCTTTTGGGCAAACCTATTTCCAAGGTCACTATAGCTAGATGGATTTCTTCATGCATCCTGCAGGTCTATAAGGACAAAGGCATGTCTCCTCCAGGTCAGGTTAAAGCTCATTCCACTAGGTCCATGGCTACATCTGCAGCTTTCTGGTCTAGAGTGTCTTTGGATGATATTTGCTCTGCAGCTACTTGGTCCTCATCTCATACATTTATTTCTCATTACAAATTGGATTTGACTTCTAGAAGGAGAGCATCCTTTAGCTCCCGGAATATCCTTCCATGAGGGCCTCCCAGGAGTTTAGTAGCTGGGGACTCTGTCCCACAGGTTGAAGACCAAATGAAGTAAACTACTTCAGATAAAGAAGTTATGTACTCACCATAACATTCCATCTGAGTAGTTGTACTTCATTTGCCTTCAATCATCCCTCCCTTCTTCCCCCGGACCTTGGCGCATGTTTAGCCTACGGGCTGCAGTATAGGTCACAAGTATGTTATCAGCCCTTGTTCTAGTATAAGTTCAGCAAACTCGATCTGGGGATGGAAGGCAGTGGAGGTGTATTATGGTAAGGGGAGGAGTCTGGAGCTTGGAGCTGATGCTAGTAATATTTGCTGGCTCAGATCCAATATGGATCTGTATTCCCACAGGATGAAGACAAATGAAGTACAACTACTCAGATGGAATGTTATGGTGAGTACATAACTTCTTTTTTCATGAATTTTAATCGTACTTTGACTTAGGAATGGGATCCATTCCCGTCATGGTATTAGAAACTCAAAAAAACTTGGAGAAATTAAAAACAACAGAAGACAATTACAAAGACAGACACACATACTCAATCATGCATATATTGATGTACCTGATTTTTTAATTCCTATTATCTATGTCTGTATTATTTTATAAGCAAAGGCATTAGAACTCATTAGTTAGCATTTTGGCTTTATTGCTGGGGACCTAGGTTCAAATCCTATCAGCTCCCTTATGTACGTAGTGTGTGAAAGTATATTTGTGTAAATAAACTTGCCATAATGGCAAGGTAGTATCCTTAAGCAATATGGGAATTTCTGACAGATCAAACCAGCTACAAAGCTTTATAGCTCCTTCCATGCACTCTAGCCACTGGTATGCAAAAGGGATACAGAATAAAATCAGTGCCTACAGAATCAAAACTTCAGAGGAGCTTTTTTGCCAAAGAATAAAGGAGACTAGAACCCCGCCAGATAGGAACATAAAAATACAAAATCCCACAGCCTCACCAAAAATAGCAAAATTATTGGGATGGAGGGAGGGAGCAGATACTGCAGCAGTGATCTTTGTGAACATCTACTGTCATGGAATTTTTATTTACACAGCTGTAAGCTGTACTATGTTCATCATTAGATCACAGCTATAATAGCCTTACGTAATGTGGGACAAATACCAAAGCTGATTGAATAAGGGAGGCAGAAGCTTGATCAAAGTCCATGATTCTTTGGAGAAGAGTCATAGCAAAGTCTGCTCTAGGCTAGAGAAGGAAACTAGTTTGTAGTGCTTGGTAAAGGTGTGCACGCCTATAACCAACTTGCTGCCTGTAGTATACCTCTAGAGTCCACTCCCTTTCCAAAAAACAACAGGAGTAGGCAGGGCCTGACTGCGACTGGAAGTGTCTTGTTATGGTGAGAGTAACAAAAAGTAAAAGCATGGGAAAACCATTTGGAAATTGTCTATTTAGACACAGGTTGTCCTTTTTTCTTATCTTTATAGGAGAAAAAAGTTGATCAGATGTCCTAAAGGGTTTGTTCTGTCAATGTAGTATCTGTGTTGCCTCCAAACACCCTTTGTGTTTAGAATTTTCTCTCCCCGATTGTTTTGCTTCTAAAAGGAACAGGGAGACGGACAGTCTGGTTTTGTGTAGCCTCAAAAATGACCTTAGGCAAAAAGTAAAGATTTCTTCTCAAAGTCATTATGTCTTTGTGAAAAATGAGATAAAGGTGACTCATATACTATTCTTGCAGAAGTCAGAGTAGTAATACTGCTTTCCAAGATAAGAATTTCAAACCAGCCTCATGAACAGATTTAAAACGAGACAGAGTAAGTTTTTTTAATAGAAAATTAAGATACCAAAAAGGAGGCACTTGCATTCTAGGTTAGTAAATACATAACACCCCTTTCAAAAAAATGTTTCAAAGAGGTGGAGAAGAAAGTGCGATCTTAGGGACAGGCACGTAAATATAGCCAAAATATGAATCTTGTTAAAAGAGTAAGAGAGGACAGGGAATAGTAACTCACAAAATACTGACGAATCACAGGAGTCTGAGCCTTAAAATGATCCTGGTTCTTGTATTTGCACAAATTAAAAAAACTGTTTCCAGTTACTCATGTCATTTTCTATTAGCAGGATTCTTTGCTTTCTTTAATACCTGTTACACATCCTCAGAAAAAAAGAGGTGCTTAAAAGGTAATACAGTTCTATCATCCAGGCGGTCAGCTGAAGAAGTTGAAGGATGGGGTGTATCAAAAAGAATCCTGTCCTGTGTAAGTCCATTCTGTGAGGAAGCTTGTGGTAATTGTCTTTGGTCATTTTCAAAAGAAGAAAGAACCACAGTTGTCTGGGCCAAAATGGGGTTATTGTAATTATCTTTGGAGAATCCTTACGAATCTTTAGAAGAATGCTGGCTATCAGAGGACTGGGTAGAAAAGCATACAGGAGCATTCCCTTCCAAGGAAATGAAACTGCATCCATCTTCCAGGCCTGCTTGCAAGGAGTCTGGGGGCAGAATTTGTTTAGTTGCCTGTTTTGCATTGAGGCAAAACAGATCTTGAGGAGTAACCAGTCACAGAGAAATGTAAAGTCTGCCTCAAATTTCTGTTGACTGTAATGTGATGGCAAGCATCTTTTAAATCCAATATTACCAAAAATATAAGTTGGAATGAAGAGTTTGTAAAAATGCAGAGAAAGTATTTTGAATTTTGGAATTAAGATATAAAGGTTTACAAAAGAAATGTCTAAAGCAGGTCTCCAAGTCCTTTCTTTGACAACAGAAATATTATTGAACAAAATAATTTTCCACTTTGCTCTAGGTGGACTAGTTCTATTACCCCCTGAGGCAGCATTTGATTCAGAACAGAAGGCGAAAGACAATTTTATTGAGAGGATTTGGAGGGATCCCTTGAAAATGAGGAAGGGATTACCACTATCAGACCCTTTAGAATGATTTTCAAAATCCAACTGATGTTATCTGGTGACACAGAGAGAAGTAAAAACATAAATTATTTTATACATTTACAGGATTGCCAGGGTGGGAAGGGGAAAATCTGATGGGCCATATAGTTAGTGTGATTTTTTTTGGGTTGTTCTTCGTAGGTTCATAGGTTGATACTAGGCTATCTGCCCTAGGGCATTTATAAGCCTAGCCAGAGTGTGTTTGGCTTTCGCCACCTTTTTAGATTTGTAGACTGTGCCTTTGAATAGTAGGTCACAGAATATAGCCCCTTTACGGTTAGTTTATTGTGCCTCTGTCTAGCAGAGACCCAGAAGAGATCCTGGGGGTATACTTATGATCTCCCATCCACTCGTCAAGATTTCTCTTGAAGAGGGTAAGTGAGGGGCTTTGCCTAACCTGGACTGGGATTTTGTTCCAGATTGATGGGAGTCTCTGGGATATGAATCTGTCCCTCCAGCATGTCCTATTTATTTCTGTGCTGAGGTTTAAGTCTCTGGAGCGTGTAGCTCTAAGGGATTTGTATTTCTTGAGGTGGAGCATGTCCATTAATTCTGGGTTGGACATGGCTTTATATGTCAGGCACAGATCGCCTCTGAGTAGGCGGTAAGCAACTGAGTAGAGCTGGAGTTTCTTTAGCCTAACTGCATAGGGCATCTGTTTGAGTCCCTTGATCCTCTTGGTGAGGTACTTTTGGGGTCTTTCCAGTTGCTGCAGGTGTTGGGTAAGGTACATCCCAAATGGGGCATTGTATTCAATTATGGGCCTGATGAGTGATGAATAGAGTGGCAGAAAGACCTCTCTTGATCTAGATGTGAAACCTTTCGTGATGAGGTGGGCTATATAGAAGGTCTTTCTAACCATTTTGGCAACGTGATTGTCAAAGGAGAGATTACTATCTACTTGGGTCCCCAAATCCCTAATTACTTCCTTCATACTTAATGTGTTACCTCCTATGTGGTAGTCTGTGGGCACTTTGTTTTTCCCAAAGGGGATGACTATGCATTTTTTAGCATTTAGCTTCAGGCCATGACTTTGGCACCAGTTATCTGTCTCTGTGAGACCCTTTTGGAGGATGCTTGTGTCAGCCGGAGAGTCTATTATGGCACCCAGTTTGCAGTCATCTGCGAACTTGGTCAGCCATAGTCCTCCCGTGTTTGCCTGTACCTCAGAGAAATAAATACCGAACAAGAGAGGTCCCAGGACTGAACCTTGTGGGACTCCACTTGTAACTGGTTTAGAGTCTGACAAAGCACCTGCAATTCTGACCATGTGGGTTCTATCCCTGAGCCAGTTCGCAACCCATCTTGTGACATAGGGGTTGATATTTAAGCTAGTGAGCTTATTTATGATGCCTGAGTGGGGTATTGTGTCGAAGGCTTTTGCGGGGTTCAGGTAGGCTGTGTGGACTACCTTCCCTTCATCTATGGCCCTGGTAACTGTTTCAAAGAAGTCGACCAATTCAAGAGGCAAGATCTACCTTTAACAAAGCCGAACTGGGTAGGATCCAGTGTCTGAAGGTTTCCGATGTCATTGTTTATGAGTTCCATGATGATACGCTCCATGGCTTTGCAGACCAGGCTAGTCAGGCTTATAGGGCGATAGTTTCTGGGGTCCGTTGTGGCACCTCCCTTGTAGAGCAGGACCACCATTGCTCTACGCCATTCCTTGGGTACATATCCTGTGGTAAGGCTCAGCTTGAAAAGTGACTTAATGTTAGGGTTAAGTTCATCTTGTAGCTCGTGTAAGACGCAGCCCGGGACACCGTCCGGTCCCATTGATGCTGTGTTTTTTGCTTTGGAGAGGGCAGCTCTCACCTGATCATCTGTGATGTCTGGGAGTTTACACTCTGTTGGGATGGAGATTTGCTCTTTTGGGGGGGATGGGGGGAGAAATTTGCACTGAATCTGTCTGCCAGGATGTTGGCAATGTCTATGGGTTCAGTGTATTTTTTGTCATTTTGCACTAACTCGGAGCATATCTGGGAGTTGTCGCCCAGGTTCCTGACATAACTAAAAAAGGCCTTGTGATTGTCCTTAGTATCTTGTGCAATTTTTCTTTTGAAGGTGGACTTAGATGATTTTATGAGGGATCGTAACTTCTTGCTAGTACTGATCAGAGATGCCTTCCCTTTTTGGGATTTTGCTTTGTCATGTAGTAGCTTCCTCCTTTTGTTGTATAGCTTTTTTATGGCCGGGGTCCATCAGACAGGTCTCCTGCCTTTGGAGGACTGAGTCTTGGTTTTATTTGGGATAGCATGATCCATACATTCCTGTAGGTGTCCATAGAATGCGTTTGTGAAGGATTCTGTGGTTTGAGACGAGTTTTCCATGGGCCCAGGGGCTTTGAAGGATACCATCTCAGTTTTGAGAAGTGTGAAGTTTGCTTTTGAGAAGTTCTTCACCGTGGTTACCTTGGCTGGGGGTGGGGATGGGATATGGATGTCCAGTGAGATTAATTTATGGTCAGACCTTACCAGTGAGGGGTATACCTCTGGTGTGGAACATAGGGTCCCTGTGTTTGTGATGACCAGATCCAATATGTTTTCCCCACTTGTGGGAGTGGTGACCAGTTGTTCCATAGCATTTGAGTTTATAAATTCTAGGAATCGTTGGGTGAGGGTGTGTGGGCTTGAGTAGTTTACCCAGTCAATGTTTGGGTAGTTGAAGTCACCCAATATGATGGTGTTTGGAGAGACCTTCATGTTCTCCAGTGTTCTCAGGAAAGCCGAGTGGGATTCCTGAGTTTGGGAGGGTGGTCTGTAGCAGGCTATAAACTAAAAGGCAGTTTTGCCCACTGTTAGTTGCACATGGATGATTTCCATTGCTTCGTGCAGTGCTACTAACCTGGAGGTGTGGGTATTTTTGATGTATATGGATACTCCCCCTCCTTTTGTGGTTCAGTCCGAGTTTTGTGGCTGAAAAGCATGGTATGAAGTATAACCAGGTAGTGCTGGGGTGCTTTCGGGAGCCTTGATCCAGGTCTGTGTTACTGCACAGTCATCGATGTTCTCAATACTGAGGAGAGTCTCGAGTGCATGCATTTTGAGGTTTAGACTTCTGGTGTTGAGCAGCATTACCCTTAGTTTCTTTTTCCTTGTATTGTCTATGGAGGTGGGTTTGTCTTTTGAGCCTTGCCTAAAAAAGGCACTATGGGGGTGGCAAGAGCCTTAGCCAGTATTTGAAAGCCCAGGGATGACAGGTGCAAGCTGTCCCTAGTGAAGCAACGTGGCTTGTCGAGCATGTCATCCCAGGCTGACAGACACTGGATCCCCTTTGAATGACACCAATACTTTAACCAATTGTTAAAACTTATCATTTTGTCTTTATACTGTGGCATCATTCTTGGTGAGGGTAAGATGCTACTCAAGGTCAGGGTCATACCAGCCTGGGCTACATGATAAGAGAGCTCCTCTATGTCTCTTTTCATGTAGTCCAGGAAGGTACATCTCAGGTCATTCACACCAGCCTGGACAATGACGGAGTCATATTTGTACTTGCTTTGGAGTGACCTGAGTGCGTGTGTTATGTGGCGGATCCTGGCACCCGACAGACAGCTTACAGTGACCTTCTCCTTGTTCAGCCTGGTGAGTGGGACGTCAGTGTGTCTGACTATAGAGTCACCTATCACAAGTGTATTTGGTGTGTTGTTTAGCCTTAAGGGCTGTGACTGTGTGGCACACTGACTTTGTGGACTATGGGATACGTGGGTATTGTTGTGGGGTAGCAGTTGTTTGGGTGTCTGCTTTGGAGGTCTCTTCTGCTTAGGCAGATTTTTATTTAGAGCCTCCGAGTATGTTTTTGTGTGTTTATGTGTTTGGTTTGTTGTTGCTATAGGTCTATGTGAAACTGGATTTGTGGTGTGTGCGGTTACCTTCTTCTCCTGATTGACTGTGCCAGTCATGGGTCGAGAGAGCTCAGCCTCCAGTGTGGCAATATAGTTGCATCTCTCACATATATTTGAGCTTTTTGGGAGGAGGAGAGGGTTGTCTGTGTACATAAGGCAGTTGTAATAGTGCCTTAAGATTCCCATATTCACCAGCTGGACTGGAGAGTACACATGAAACTGACCTTTGGACATGTCAGGATATTTATGATTACTACTTTTGACTGATTTAAGAGGATCAGTTGAGTATTTAGAAGAGTATAAGAGAGGTTTTAGTGCTTTGAATTTCTTCTAAGTGCAAGTGAGAGGCTATAAAGTGAAAATAAAGTGCTTCTTTTGAGATACAGATCAGTTCCAAGGGAAAAAGTGAAGAGCAGACTTTGTGGAGCCGGTAATAATTTAAACCTGTTTAGGCGGCGCCAAAGCGGGTTTTTAAACAGGGGACTTGAAAGAGCTAGGAATTAGCCCAAAACGGCCAATAAACAACAAGATCTTGTGCTGAGATCACTCCTCCAGGGACAGATAGGCTGCTCAAACCTCCCCACTCCCACTGGTGAACTAAGAAGCTTCCTTCTATCCAAGTAAGGAAATGGGCAACACAGGA
>NC_056731.1:1184726964-1184921964 GCF_019279795.1 Protopterus annectens | reverse complement strand
ATTCATATTCCTTAATATCTAAAACATTATTAATATCACCACCCCTACTATGAGGTTTAACTAAATCTAGGCATCTAAATTTAAAGCAATGCGTATTCCCATGTGTTTTAATATACTTGAAAAGAGCATTATTCTCAACCTCCCTTCTAACCTCTGACTTATGCTCAATTATTCTGTCTTTAAGTTTACGTGTGGTCTTGCCCACACAGAATGCTGAACAGGCATTACAAGTAGCCAAATACACCACATTTACACTGTTACAGAATGCTACTGATTTAAAGTAAAACTCTTTTAAAGTAACAGGATGAATAAATGCATAATTAGGGGTAGCAGCAATGTCTATACAACAAGAACAGCTCATACATTTAAAAGTACCAATACGATCAGAGAAAGTATGAATATGAATGGATTTTAAGACTAGCAGCAGATTCTTTTTATAATATATTTTTGCATTTTGTATATATGTTATATTATATTGTGTTTGTCGGTCATGTGATTTTGGCTGCTATCATGTGACTGTTTAAGCAAAAAGCTGCTTTTGTTTTAATGATTGTTAGTATTGAAGAAGGGTTTCACCCGAAAGCTTTGCTGTGATATATTAAATTGTTTTCTGCCTACATTTGTTTGTTTCTTTGACATTTGAAGTTGTCATTTTAACAGTTTGCAACTTTTTCTTACAGTCTTAGCTGTACAAATTCTGTAAAAGTAAGGGTATTTTTATATTTCCAATGTTGTAATAACTTTCCTAGCAATAGCCAGTATAGACCAAAGGAGAGGCACTTGTGTAGCTGGAATGGAATCTGGGATTGGGGAATTAAATAAAATCAAGAAATTTGTGACAGTACAACTGTCTGACCACTTCGGTGGTGGTGCTGCGGTAGCATTGTCGCCTCACAGTAAGACGTTGTCCTGTTCGATTCTCAGCTAGAGCATCTTCTGTGTGGAGACATGCGTGAATGGGCATACCTTCATTGAAGGTTGTGCATCAGGGCCGGCAATTCGGCACATAAAACTCTACTGCCAATCATTAGCGGAGCGGAGTTCCGCTGTGGTGACCCTTAACTGGGAAAAGCCAAAAGACATAACAATTATCTGACCACAATGCTTGAACAAAATTTCTGAACTTCAACCAAAAGTAAGAAACTATTTTATATTCTGTTACCATATGATACCACTCTGCATCAAAGACTTCACCACATCTCCAACATTATTTTTTCTGATTTATAAATTGGTGACAATGTAAGGCACTGCCGGCTGTGCCAAGAGAAGTAAGGTAGTGGATGTGTAGCATATGCCAGCATAGCTAACTGGAGTTTTGTAAAGAATTTTATGTCATTTGTATATCAGACTGATTTGTACAGTTGTTTGTGATGAAAATATGTTTGTAAAGCTTATTGTGTTAACTCATTCACTCCAGAGCAGCTCCTACTGACTGCTTACTTCTACCACAGGAACAGTGCAGCCTGAACTCATTTTCAGATAATCCGTTTGTAATACTTTACAGAAAACTAATGTTCATAACTCTTTAACCATAAGAGCTAGACTACAAATTTAAGTGTGAAAGTTGTTCAGCAGACACTGACTTTTCCAACCGTGTAAGTATTGATAGTGTGTATCTAAGTTGTTATGAAATATTCGCCAAGGAATGCTGATATTATGCATATTTTTTTACCTTTTTGGTAAAACAAATCACAATATGTTCCTTTCTGGTAAAACAAATCACAATATCTTGGTGAGTGTACCATGTAGACCCATATAATTTGTAATTAATTTGTTTGTATGAATGTCAGCTTTAAAAATGATACCTTAACCATTAATGTGTGATGCTCCTTTATGGAGATATTCAGAGAAATATGATTATTATATTGCTCATAACTGATAAATAAACAAAGCGTAATATCTCCATTACCTGTGACAGACTGAGACTGCATATCAGTGTACACATTGTGTGGCTCAATGTCAGCTTCAAAATGATGCATCATGTGTGTCATCACCATTCTCCATTACAAAGATATGGGCATAATAATGAGAAATATTGCAAATGTATAATTTTTATAATCCTGCAAGAATAAGCAAATTGTGGTATTAGTACATGTGTACTGCATACAGACACAGTTCTTTTACCATGTTGTAAGTAGTAATACTGTCTTCTAAATGAGGTATTACTTGGAACATTGACATGCTCCCTTGCAAAGTTATTTACCAAAATATTAAATAAATCATAATTTCCACAACCTAAGTCTAAAACAAACTCTGATATCTGTACATGTGTACAGCATACAGACACAGTTCCATTACCATGTTGTAACTATTAATACTGCCTTCAAAACAAAGTATTACTTAGCACATTGACATGCTCCCTCACAACGTTATTTACCAAAAATATTAAAAAAAATCATAATTTCCATAAAGTAAGCCCTAAACAAACTGTGATATCTGTACATGTGTACAGCACATCAGCACAGTTATTTTACCATATTGTAAGGGCTAGTACTGTCTTCAAAATAAGGCATTACTTAGCATGTTGACATCTTTCCTTAGCAAAGTCATTTACTAAAATATGGGAAAATATCATAATTTTCATAACCTTAGTCCTAAAAAAACTGATATCTATACAGGTGTACAGCATACAGACACAGTTTTTGCATCATGCAGTGAGGACTAAGACTATATTCAAAATGAGGTATTATCTACCACAATTACATGCCCCCTAGCAAAGTTATTTACCAAAATATGAACAAAATCATAATTTCCATAATCTAAGTCCAAAAAGAACTATGATACCTGTACATGTCTTCAAAATGAGATATTACTTAGCACGTTGACATCTTTCCTTAGCAATGTGATTTACTAAACTATGGAAAAATATAACTAATTGAATTGTCATAATCCTACAAGCAAAGAAATTGTAACATCTGTCCATGTACGGTACTCACAGTTCATATTATTACACGAAGTTGTGCATTTTGAAGAATACCTCACTTATTACCTTACCATCTTTCCTAACAGAGTTATTTACCAACATGTGAAAAAATATAAATTTTATAACCCAAGTCATAAACAAACTATCATATCTGTAGATGTGTAAAGCATATAGACACAGTTAAATGATAAGATGTTCAGTTGCACTAATTCATAAAAATATGAACTACATAACCACAATGGATTCCTTCACCTGTATCTTGCAAAACCTGGGGTAAAAACAACTCTGCATGACTCCACATTAACAGAAACCAAAGTCTGGCATGTGCATTCATCAATGTAATAATGACTTTTAGTAGTGTGAATAATAACAGTGGCATCTGCTGATGGCTTTATCTCTCAAGTGATAATGACTCAGTGTTATATACTGTAACTGCACATAAATAATGTGATAATGACTTACATTTCATTACTGGAAGGTTCTTCATGTTCAGACAAATGTGATAATTGCTGCACATAACCTGTTCATTAGACATTAATTACATTCCAGGTGCAGGTGTAATCTAAGAATGAGTCATTACCATCTGAGTAAATCAGTAAAAGTAGTGAAACAATTTATATCTTCTCTATTCCCACCTATAAAACACAACAAAAGTAAAGGGATATTGGCTTACTGTACAGGACTGCACAAGAAATGAAAAGGACGTTCAAGGAACAACTGTTTTCTGACCGTCGCTATATCTGTCCAGGCCAACACGAAGGGACTCTGGCTGACAAAGCTCACAGATGATTGTAAGTTGGGAGCTATTATTAACTCCCCAAGTGATGTTGACATCCTACAGAAAGGCCTCAGTGAGACCAACAACTGGTGCCAGAACCATGGCCTTAAGCTCAATACCAAAAAATGTGTCGTCATCCCCCTTGGGAAAAACCTGGATCCCTTGAATTACCACATTGATGGTAGTCCACTGAACACAGAAGGTGTTATAAGAGATCTAGGAACACAGGCAGACAGCAACCTCTCTTTTGACCACCACATTGCTACTGTGGTCAGAAAGTCCTTCTATGTGGCAGATCTCATTACTACGGGTTTTGCATCCAGGAAGAAAGAGGTCATTGTCTCCCTCTACTCTTCCCTCATAAGGCCAATCATCGAGTACAATGCCCCATTTGGCATGTACCTCACTAGACACATGCAACAACTGGAGAGGCCACAAAAGTACCTCACAAAGAGGATCCTAGGCCTTAAACATTTGTCCTATATGGACAGACTCAAAAAACTCCAACTATTCTCTGTCTCATATCGTCTACTTCGAGGCGATCTCTGCTTGACTTACAAAGCCATGTCTAACCCAGCTCTGTTAGAAATGCTACATATAAAGAAATCCCAATCCCTCTGCACCACACGCTCCAGAGACCTCAACCTCCTTACCACAATCAACAGAACATGCTGGAGGGACAGGTTCATAACCCAGAGACTGCCCATGCCATGGAATAGGCTTCTCATACATGTCAAGCAGAGCACCTCACTGGCCCTTTTCAAGGGGAATCTTGATGAGTGTATGGGAAATAGGAAATTCACCCTGGGGATCACTCCAGTGGCCCTACTCGACAGAGGCACTAGGAACTAAGGTTGGGTGGCATGATGGCAGGGTAATTCTATGGGCTAGGCTTGTAAAGGCTCCAGGGAATTAGCCTAATACACACCTATGAACCTACATGAACACACAGGAGTAAAAAGAGATATTCCCAGTATATCTATACACCATTCTCAGTTGCATGGCTAGGCTTATACAAGCTGTAGTGATCATTAGCTTAGTACACATGTATGAACCATAGACAAAGATTGCCACATTTGTAAACACTTACAATTTGCTGCAATTAGAACACAGAAACACTCGAATAATGCAGCTCTGACAAAACAATGTGAAAAAACAAGTGACAAAACAGTGGACATGGTAATGTAAGCCTTAGCTTGCTTGTAGATTATGAGGCAAGCATTGTGCAACTGCAACCCTTAAACAGCAGATGAAACTTCAGAAACAAAACTGCTGCCTACCAATGACCATTCCCATTAGTTGAAGTAACATACATTTTATATATATTTATTTATTTATTTATTTACACACACACACACACACACACACACACACACACACACACACACACACACACACACACACACACACACACACACACACACACACACACACACACACACACACACACACACACACACACATATTATACAGAAGCATGCACCCCACACACACATTTTATATACGTATTTATCATAGGATCATAGGAGGTTGCTAGGCTAATTGTCCTGGTGCCCTTAACAAGCCTAGCCAAGAGTTTATCCCCAAAAAAGAAACCTCAGTCAGCACCTGTCACCCCTGTCAATGAGGGCAAAGGTGGAACCCCTGGGACATGCATCACTTCCCTGATATTGTTGGGTTTTGGGAAAGAGGTCAAGTCATATTAGGTATCCCCAGACATCCCATTATAGTCATTCCACAGAAGAATACAACGATGATGTTTGCAGAGGCACACAATTTAAACAAACCAGTGCACATTGGCCAATTGAAACGCACACTGCCCTTGCAACCAATAAGTTCCTAAATCAGTTGGTAGCATCATCTTACTACTTCAGCGGCTGTCAAAATGCAGACACATCTTCCTCAGAACTATGTATAAAGAACCAAGCGGGCACCAACTTCCTCAGAAATGTTAGCATGCTCATGATAGTGCATAAAACCAGGTCAGACACATTTTCAGAACTCATCACTATTCAGTCCTGTGATGTGATTTGTAGGTGTTCTGCTAACAAAAAACAAAAAAAGTCACTCTCCTTTGAAGTGTTTGTAAAGAATGGAAGACCTACCGGCATATAATCTTAGTTACTTTCATAAGCCATTCATCTGAGGGTGCAGAAACATCACAGCATGCTACCGTGTTTGACAAGCCTTATTCATGCAAAAAAGGTAAACTGTCATCGCACAATGTTTTAACCTTATTAGTGTATGTTCATTTTAAAAACTACATAATGGATCCTTACAGAAAGGCAACTCCCCCACTTAATTTCTACAGGAACAAAACACAAAATGTTCTCACATGAAGTCACTTCTGTACAAAAATGAAATGTTTAGCTGTAAGTGAATGTCCAACATGATTAATTTATCCATCAGTTTTAATTTTAGTAGCAGCAAATGTTTTTACACAGTACCTCTGCCACAAAACATTTGGCCCCTGATGAAAGCCCTGTGTAATATGAAAAAACAAAATATGTTGTAACTTCCTGGCTGCTGTATTGGGAAGCATCAATCCCTTTATTAGCCTGTTGCCAAAAAATCAGAGGCACACGAATAGCATGGAAACTGATTTTTCCTTGTCATAAAGCAGAATGCACAGGGGAGAAACAGTGCTGTTGGAACAATGAGGAAACATCAAGACTGTCACTTACCTTTTTTGTTGTTGTTAATATGTCCGTTTCACCACTGGCTCTGAATTTCTTTCTGCAGATCGCTGGTTAACCGTAACCGTTGCCAAGTGTGCAAAGGATTATGGGGTGCAATCATTACTTTAGGTGCACTAGCTGTTTAATGATATGCTGAGATGTTCAAAATCCCCAAATGTAGGGGTAGTGCTCTCCTTTTGTTTAAAAAGGTCAACAAGAAGTGCAGGCTCCAACTGTCAAGTCTTTTGATATTATGTATAAACATTCAAATGAGAGGGTCAGACTTGTATTTAAATGTAAACATTAACCCTACTTACCTAGAACTACTTTTAATTTCTGTATACTGGCATAGTACCTTTTGAAAAGGAATTGCATTTATTGGGGTGGGTTTAGTTAGGTTTATACTAATAGTACATTGTTAGTTACCCAGTCTGCATGATATCTTGTCAGAGTTTAAAAAAGTAAGTTTAAAAAAAAAAGTTTGAGTCAGAAGGTTGGGAATCGGAAAGGAATGTCAGTGAACACTATCTTAAATGATATGTCCCTACACCTAGCTATAAGGAAATAGCTGACAATTTAATAAGTAAACAAGAAACAAGATTAACATTAATGTAGGTTTTAAAAAAAAAGATTATGTCAGAGGGTTAGGAATCGAAAATAATTAGCAGTGGAGTTACACAGTGCTCCTGAACTTAGTTGCATTCCTAGACGACCTTGGATGTAATGTACCAGACTAGTTAATGCCTTAGGGAGCACTCGGATGTAACCTTAGATGCACCCAGTGAAGGTACCCAGGGTTAATGAGTTAAAAATGTACCAACATTGGGTCCTGCTGGACAGAAAAAAGTATACCTGTATGTCAGACTATATGGTAACTATTTAAATGAATACATTGTAACAGAGGATACTGGAAGAGAAGAGGTTAATCTCAGCTAACTTTGAAAAATAGTTTGAAATTAAATTACTTGGTATAAGCCATAAATATTGTATCTCACAGGCCTCAATGCAGACAGAGAAAAAAGTCTGTACTAGGAATCCTTGTATTGTCCTTAGGGAACTAATTGCTACCCTGGAAGGGTGGAAGTGTTGAAATGGTTTTATGGCTTCCAGATGCTATTACACATCTTAGCAAAGCTCTGTTTGTGTGTACGGTAACATATTTATATGTGCGAGATTCTGGTTCAATTTCTCGTAAAGGGGGTTAGTATGGGAACCAGAAGTCAGATGACCAGATGTATGTGATGTTCTGTAATCCAGCACAAAAATTATGTTTTAATACTAGATGAGACTTAAGTCTCAGAGCGGTCTGTTTTTTGGAACCTGATATAGAAGGATCTCTCATTTGCTTTAGTAAGTAACCAGAGAATAGTAATTCTTTAGCTCAGTTCAGGAAAATATAGTGAGATTAGTTAAGTACTGTTTTTCTGTATCTGTGTGAATCTATCCATCTGTGTTATTTTTAATATTTCCTGAGATGAAACTCTGGAGTTTATGGTAAATAGATATTTAGTATTTTCATGTTCTTTTCTCATTTATTATTAAATATATTTAAACTTTTCATTGGGGCTGTCCTTTAGAAACTATTTTAAGCTTTGAGGGCACTTATATTTATTTGGTGACAGTGTGGCCACTCCTGAAAGCCTTACTGCATTGGGCAAAACACTACCATTTCTATTAGTATTAATTTCACTCATTATAATAAAGTACCCTTGTAAGAGCCTTAAAGTAGCTGGCTTTGGAGTGTCTGGTGACAGTAACTACCTTATAGTCTGGGCAGAGGGGCATAGCTAGTAAAATCTGTGCCACCCTTTCCCAGGCATGCAGTATGTATTAATTAAATCTCAAACAGTGTTTGTGTCAGCTACTTGGAGCAGGGACACAGAGCACTGGTTTCACAGAGAGGGTGTTGGATAGCTTGGCTTGTACACTCGACTGAGGACTCAAATCTATAGGTATGTCAGTGGAGAGTCTTACTGGGGGCCTGGAGAGAGAGAGAGAGAGAGAGAGAGAGAAAGGGAAACCCAGATGCCAGACTGAGTGTGCTCTTAAGGGAAATTGTGCTTGATGCAGAGATTTGCACCTGGAAATACTATGTATATCTACTTCTTCAGTGTCAATGGTGAGGATTCAGGCTCCTTGATTACTGGTCCTGAGAGGGGATGTCACAAATTAATGCAACTTTGTGATTTGTTAAAAAAACTCTCTGTAAGCACTTCCAAATATAAAGTTTCCAGTAAAGTGATATTGTAGATTTTCCTGCAAATTTTGAGGATAGTTTTTTTGTTTT
This sequence comes from Protopterus annectens, assembly GCF_019279795.1. NCBI lineage: Eukaryota > Metazoa > Chordata > Ceratodontiformes > Protopteridae > Protopterus > Protopterus annectens. The sequence goes on along the minus strand of NC_056731.1, from coordinate 1,184,913,298 downwards.
TTTTTTCCCTGAAAAAATCATTATTAACTGTTTTTGAATAATTCCAATAAGTTGAACCAGGAACAATAAACTCATTTCTTATAATCCTATATAGTTTAGATAAATAAGAGTTACTATTGACCATGTAACTATTAACACTGAAGAAAAATTCTAAAATTTTGGAATAGATTTTGTATGCTGAGCTAAAGATACTTTTATTTTTATCAATATATTCCTTATAAATTTGTATACTCAACCAAATATTTTTTTTCTAAACTATATCTGGCTAAAAGATAATCAGCTGAATGTGTTACATTATCATTCAGAAACTGATGCCAAAAAATAAATCATTATCTTTAAGATCTAACATTTTGCTTAAATTAAATAATTCCAAACATCAGTTAGTATAAGGTATGGGAAATAAAATTAATAATTATTTAACCATATAATTAGTGTTCATAAATCTCTTGAAAGTAAGAAGAATATAATTAGCAAAACAAATGGAAATAGAATTATTTCTATTATTCATACAAACATCATTTAGAACCCAATGCATTTTGTTAAAACCAGACTGTAAATGAGAATCTATGTCAAATTTATTATTAGTAATTAAAAAAATATATGTATTGATTTCCAGCTGAAAACATAAGAGGAATTTTGCCATTGGATTACTATTTTTATAATGACAGACTTGGCATATACTTCAAAATTCGGGAAACCTATGCCACTTTCCTCCCAACTTTTTGTATGCCAATCAGAAGATATCCTCATTTTTTGTGGATACCATAAAGATGTAAGAAGAATAGGATATATATACTTTAAAATAATTTTGGAAGGGAACATAATTAGAAAATGTGTATAAAATACATTTTTGGCAAAATTATAATTTTAATCAATGTGAATCTGTCTTCCATTATAAAAAAACAATTTATTCCAGTTATTAATTAATTAGAATATTAATTACATTATAATTTATCAAAACTGAATCCTTCCAACTAGATGTACTAGTAATTCCCAGATGTTTAATTTGTGAATTTTCCTAATTAAAATCCTTATAATTGTTTAAAAGATATTCATTTTTTATTAATAAGCAACATTTTTGTTTTATTATGATTAAACCTTAAACACAAAATATTTTCAAAACAGTTTATAGAGTTAATAAAATGATCTATTGAAGATTCAGTATCACCATTCTTTAGCAGAATATCATCAGCAAAAACCTGAACTTTAGAGGTACAACTTCCATCTACTGAAAAACCTTTAATGTTTATATTAAACCTAATGTAATTTGCAAAAGGTTCTGTAGTCAAAGCAAATAACAAAGAAGACAGTGGGCATTCTTGTTTTGTGTATTTTACTATGTTAAAAGAACTAGATAAAAAGGAATGTATTTTAATAAAGATAATAGATTATATAGTTTTTTTTAATTAAGTCTAAGGAAATTATATTCTTTGAGCACTTTAAAACAAATAAAACCAATTAACCAAATCAAAAGCTTTATCTAAATATAAACTTGTAATCGAAAGTTCTTTCTTTTTATTAGCTATATTTAATTATGAAAAGAGTCTTATGATCTTTTATTGCACTCTTCTATTTAAAATAAAAACAGTTTGATCATCATCAATTAAATCTGCAAAACATGATTCAGTCTTTTCAGCAATATAGACATATTTTATAGCCCACATTTAAAAGAGAAATGGGACAATAAGAAGAGCATATTTTTGAATTTTTATCTTGTTTTAAAATAGGTGAAATCAGAGAAAATATCCAAGAGATAGGAACATTTGATGTAGTTCTGACTTCTTCAAAAGCTTTTAACAATATTTTCAATATATTATAAAAAAAATAACTTGTATATAACTCAGATCTTATACCATCTAGCCCTGGGTCCTTAATAGTTTTATGATTTTTAAACTGTTGTTTTAATTGTCTAAAAGAAAATGACTTATGTAATCTAAATTTCTGTTTTCTTGTTAACTTTTATTGTATATGTTTCTTCAGAAAACTATCACCAAGTTACTATTATCTAACATTTACTTATTATCATTAATTTGTTCATAATGATTTCTAAAACATTTTAATATATCCTTTGGATCAATTGCTCTTTTAAGCTTGCTCTTAACTTTGTATGTGCTCTCTTTAACATGATTCATACTGTTTAATCTCATTGATCTAATAGCTAATTTATGTAGATTCTTAGGGTTAATGGAATATGATTGTAATTTTAATTTTTCCAAATTTATTGAAATCTTATGATGAAGTATTTCTTCATATCTCTGATACAAAACTTTCAACTCAGAATTTGTAGATTTATCATTAGGTTTTACATTTAATTTTAATTTATCTATATTCATCTGTAAACATGTAACTGCAGGAATTCATCTGCAGAGAAATTAAATTATTAGGTTTCAATGTGATAGTAAAAGTAATTGTATTGTGGGCAAGAGAAGAATATATTGTCATACCTTCAATTTTGGACTATAATCCAATAGAAATAAAAGCTTCATCAATGTCTGAATACCAAATCTAAATCATAAATATTTCTCATATGCATTGAGTTTATAAAAAGTTCCAGGAATCCAATAGGTGTTGATATATGTATAATATTTTTATTAATCTCAATGATCACCAATCCCAACATACCATTTTTATCAGAATAATTATCAACTACCTTAGGCATAACTAATGAATTTTTCCAAAGAAAAAGAGTACCTCTCCTTTTTGATCTAAAATGAGAGCCCACTAGAATTGAATACACCTGTCAAAGAGTAACACAGGTGTCCTAAGGTGAGCTCAGGGAGGACAGAAACCCCCCATGCAGCAGAAGGGCAAAAGCTCACTTGATCTTGATTTTCAGTATGAAAACAGACCATGAAAGTAGGGCCTCACAATCCTTCTGACTTTTTGGCTTTTAAGCAGGAGGTGTCAGAAAAGTTACCACAGGGATAACCTGTGTACCACCCCAGTCAAACCTCTCACCTGACACTGACCCCAGAGCAGGTTGCACCCAGATACCTGGGCACTTGGAGCCAGAACTGAGAACTCCGCTGCGCCTCCCCACCCTGCCTCACCAGGTAAGTGAAAAAAATGATAAGACTAGAACTGAATAATCTTTTAATAACAATCTAAGTCCTTAGTCAATAAATGCATTTCCTGTAAAAACAATGAGCTTTGTGTAATTTTAAGTATTTACACTACCTCTCTTTATTGAATTACTTAGACCATTAATATTCAATGAAATACATTTGTAAACTGACTTTTTAAAGATGAATAATTTAGATAAAATTATATTATGGTTTAGAATTATAAACATGAACTGATTTTAATAAAGCTTGTTATGGACAAATACATTAACCCTACTAATAAAAAATAATCTCCTAACATGGAATAACAAATTCCTGGTTTGATAATATTGTCATACAAACCATTCAGTAACAATGCCATTGTACTTCATAATCCCAATCCATTGTTACTACTTCTTAATATTAAATAGATAACATACATTAAAATATATAAACACACTCAAATTATAGAGCTCATGCTTCTATAAACTAAATCAATAAAATATATCATTCCTTTTGACATTTAAAACATTATATCAGAAATCAGTCTATGTTTAGATAAATCTTCTAAATATAAAGTTTATATCATCTATTATAACTTTACAGTTATAGAAATCATTACTTAACATATATTGGACCATTCTAAGAACACAAACACTCATAACATACCAACCTATGTCTTCTTTATATTGTCAAAATACTTCTGCTTGACAATCTAATATCCTATAGTGTGTAAAAAACAAGGTTTAAGATAATAAGTTCAGTACAAACCCATTAGGCATTTCAAATTATGTTATGTTTCATTTTATGTATAATAAACTTAAGACACTCAAATATTTCATCATACTAATGTTTACTATATTATTATAACATTTCCTCTCCTTCTTGTTTTTTAGTCTTATCATGTTGTTAATCATATAAAATGTAAAGACTAAGCACTGAAATGAATATTATATTTTCTAATACCTTATACAGTTTGATAATATCAGTGTTTAATAACATAATGCATAGGGTGTATTTCTACTAGGAAGGAGAAAAAATGTTTACCTATCTGTTGAATATTGTATGATAAGATATAAAAATAGTCTAAACTACTACATTTAAAACAATCAAACAGCCCTGCATATAATGCATATATAAAAGACAGAAGACCTACTGATTTGATAAAAAAGCAATTAAAACATAAAACCTCAAAGAAATAACAAGAAGCCAACAAAAAAGAAATACACTAACACTCTAACATTCAATACTACATTAATACAATATAAAACATCACAAATAACATATCCTAAAAGTGTCAATTACTTTAATGTACTTATAATAACCTATTTTTCTTTGTACTTATAGTAACCTATTTTTCTATTATGCATATTAAAAGATAATATCTTCATTAGAATATAACCATTTGCTTTTGTGATTTAAAAATAAATTCCTTCAAGCTTAGTAAACATATGCATTAAAATGAATGCATTACATGTTTTGTACATAAATATACAAAATTATATATAAGCAACACATAATGTAAGCTAAGAATATAATTCTATCATTAAAATATAAAATAAATCTTCTATTTACTTGAGTTATCTTTGTTTCTGCTCATTTGAACATTCTGAATAAAATGCTTCCCATTTCTGGAGAGTTGAAAGGTCATGGAGCGTTTCTGCTTTCATGATAGATGTAAAATGAATTAGGGCTGTTGCTGTGAGTAAAAGCAAGCTTGTGGTTTCTTAAGTAATGCTCTTCTGGTTTAACCAACTTAAAGTGGGAAAATGATTTATAAAACAGTTGTTCATAATGAAATAATGCTCACAATCACACAAGGTGAGATACAATTTAAATTAAAGCCATTTATGGCATTTTAATATACAACAAACTCAAAAAATGGTGATTCAATGAGTAGGCACTATTGATATTGAATAAAATACACTGAATCATACTAATAATATTAAAACAAATACTAAGCAGACTAAAATCATTATTAAAACTCCCTGTTATAAAAAAACACAGTTCAAATTGACTGCTGCAGTTAAAAACAAATATCATAAAGAAAAGCAATTCACTTATTCAGAAGCTATCCTGAGATTTCTAATGATTATATTTACTTAAGGTATTTAAATTCTTGTAAAACAAATTATATTTATGTATTTATTTGAATTGTAATACAATATCAAACATCACAAATAATACATCTTAAAAATTATATAACTAATGCTGAAACACAAGCTGTCCTATTGATCACTAACCAATAGTACTAGAAAGCTTAATAAGATCACTGAAAACAGATGGTTATCATTTAGTAATAGAAAAAAAAAAATCACTCAATTAATTGAAAAAAAAATTACCTTGTGATGTGGGATATTCCCAAGAAGTTAAATGCATTATTTAAGGAAACAAAATAAGCAGATAAATAAACTGAATGATCACTTTTCCTTATTTTTTTACTATTTTTTCTTTAGTTGTCCATCCATTTCTAGTTGCTTGTCTCTTCAAATTAGACAGAGATGAGTCAATCTTTTCAGTTTTATCTAATTGTTTTTCTTCTGTGTAAACCCTAAAGCTTCTTCAAGCATGATAAAGGTTTTGTGTCCTTCAGGAAGAAAAATCTTAATTCTTGCTGGAAAGATACATTGAGATTTGATTTTCAACTTCTTTAAACCCTTAATAAATGTGATACAGGCTTTTCTTTTAATTATCACAGAGGAAGAATAGTCATTATCAAATCTGATATTTCCTTTCATTTTTTTTTATTTATTTATTTTATTTTACATTTGTTTACCAGGAAAGTCCAACTGGACACATGTCCTTTTTCAGCTGAGGCCCGGGGAGAAAAGCTTCACATTGAAACATACAGAAATACAATATATAAGTAGAATATATAGGGCACAGAAGTTAAAATACTATCTAGATACAGTTTGGACAAGTAGTTATACATACAGACTAGTTAAAGAATATCACAGTTTAGTTAATACAAAGTAATTCTTAACCTAATCGATAGAATCAGAAGATTAACAATAAGTAGAGAGACACACCACATCATTAAACCTTTCTGTATAAGAAAATCGAGAGACCAATATGACAACTACATAAATTCTGAAACAGTTTACTAAGGAACTGAACTGTCAAGTCTTAATATGCCATCAGCTCTATGATGTTATAGTACTATGGAGTGTTAGTTTGCAGAGAGACATAGTCAACAGAATAGACAGAGGGGAAGAATTTGTTAGTAAGTGAATCAAAGTAATAGCATAGTTATTGGGAGAGGTTAATCTGGTGCAAAACATTGATATGGCCATTTATTGAATAAGTGGCTTTTTAGTATTGTTTTAAACAGGGCTAGTGATTTAACCATTTTAATGTTTTCAGGCAGTGCATTCCAGATTTTACCTATATAATTTGAGAAAAGGGAATCTCCACCTTGGTTTTTGGTTATGCTGATTTTTATGTGATGTTTGTTAGTAGACTGTAGGGTTCTCTTAGTGGCATATGGTTAAATAAATACTTGTAGGGCAGGTATTTTCTCATGTTTATAGAGTATTTTATGGGCCATGGTTAACTGGATGTAGTGAAAGGGATGGGGGGTATGCTCTAGCCAGTTGAGTTGCTTGAGTGCTATACAATGGTGAGCTCTAACTGGTGGGTTTGTAGCATATCTGGCATTTTCTTGTAACAAGATTCCAGGTTTGCTAGCTCAGATTTTTTAGATTTGTGAGTATGGGAGCTGTATACAGCACTGTGGAGATTAAGTGAGATTGGCCAATGATATTTTTATTGGAGAGTTTGAAAAAGCTGTCTTTAACAGCTGATATTTGCCCTGACTTGAAAGGAATTTAACAATTACTGATCTAGGATAGGGTTGATTTTTTTTAGGGAAGAATTTGACAGAGACCTATGGGCTCTCTCAATGCCAAAATAAAATGCTTCAAGTAAATTCAGGATTTTAGGTAACCAATTGTTCAAAACCTGAATCATGTTGTCTCCTTCTTTATCTGTGATTCCATACACCCCGATTTATTCCTTCTAGATTTACTCTCCAGGTCTCCCAAAAGCAAAGAATTCTGTTTTAGGACAAATTCTGCATGGTTTTCATTGTCTGTCAACTTTCATCCAAGTCATTCACTGCTTCCTCTATCACTGAAATCTGTAGTGATTGTTTCTTAATGATATAATTTAATAAATCTGTTTCTTACAGTCTTCTTTTATATTGTCCATTTTGATCTCAGGCTTTTCCATTTTAACTGAAAGGTCTTAGATGCTAGTTAGAATAGAATGAAGTTCCTACTTCATTAGGCTTTCCTGATAAGTAACGTTAGAGTGGCTCATATTTTCAAAATGCTTATAAAAGTTCTGACAGGAGAGTGAATTAGAAAAATCACAAAACTTGATTTTTCTTCCAAATGCTATTATAGAATTAGTTTAGATGTTTAAAAATTCAAAGAAAATTATTTTCCAGTCTGTGATATAAAATCCTGTCAGAATAACTGCAAAGAAGCAGAGCAAAGATTTTGTGCTGCTAACTGTTCAGAGTCTTGGCCACATACCCCTGGCATTGTTTTCTGAAGCCACAAGGATATCATAGCTTCAGAAATGAATGCTAATTCTTCATTTGCAGTCATTGCTGAAGCACCTCATATGTTGCAGTTTAATTGTAGCAAGCCACTTGTTACAGTTGTAGCAAGCAGCTTCCTATAGTTTCAAAGCAGAAGAATGTTTTTGCTCCACTTTGAGTTCAGTGTGGGCACCAGGTAAGGGTAACTACACAGTCACCAAATGACTTAGCAATGCTTTGAACTTGCTCACCATAGTCAATAAATGCCACTATTGTAGTCATTAAACATGCTGGAGCATTTAATAAATATGTCATAAGTTGCAGAAAGAAATTGGGAATTCCTTTATTATCCCCTTTTTTGTATTGTCATTGGTGTAGTTTTTAACACCCTGCCCCTCCCAAAAAAAAAAACTTATATGCAAAAAAATGAGCACAGACATGCATTTTTACCAAATTGTATTTCCCTTGACAGCATGGAAAAAGTAATGATCAGTTTGTCATCTTCACTATTCTGTTCTTTAACAATATTCTTTTAGTGTAGTTCAGGTAAAAGAAAGTAGATGTCCTTGTATAGTTTCCCTAAACTACACTTAAATTAGTAACAATTGGGCATCAGCAATTCAGTTGTTGTTTTACATTTGAGTTGCTATATTCTGAACTTTTTCATTTAATTTGTTCTTCTTTGCAACCAGACTTATTCCAATTGGTAGCCCTGGCATTATCAAGGGCAAATCAATTGCTCTACCCAGTCAGTGCTCATGTTATTTAAACAGCAATTACTTTACAATAACCCATGGCTGGGTGAGGGTTATGCTTGGTTTAACCAGGAGAACTAGAGTTAATAGTGCAACATTAACCAAGCCTGATGATATAATAAACTTGCTAGTGGACAAATTCAGTTCCAGCTTTACCCCCTCTCACACACAACCATCTCTCAAGAAATGCTCTCAGACATAACCCCTCCAACTATAACAAGGCAGCATGTACTGGCTGCATTCACCAAAGCCAGAAACACAGCCTCAATGAGCCCTGATAACATCCCTGGATACCTCCTGAACAGTCTAAAATATGAATTATCAGGACTCCTGGAGTCACTATTTAACTACAGACTTAAAACAAGCTTTGTGTCTTGAGAATGGAGGAATTCAATGTTCATTCCCCTTCATAAGGGAGGACCTTCAGTCGTTCCCTGAAACTACATATCCATTAGTCTGACTAGACTTATTTGCAAAGCCATGGAAATAATTATCATGGAAATTATCAACAAGCACATAGGAGACCTCCAGACACTGGATCTATCCCAGTCTGGCTTTGTCAAAGGAAGGTTATGCTTACTAAACCTGGTAAATCTTTTTGAAAAGGTCACTAAGGCAATGAATAAGGGGAAAGCAGTACATTCTGTCTACCTAGATCTGTCTAAAGCATTTGATACAGTACCCTACTCATGCATTGTCAACAAACTTACAGAACTAGGCATAAATCTCTTTCTAACACTTTGGATAGCTAGCTGGCTCATGGATAGGACACAAGAGGTTAGGATTGGTGAGACCACCTCTACAAAGATGTCAGCTGCCATTGGAGTGCCTCAGGGCTCTGTGTTGGTCCTGCTTCTCTTTTTCTATTTCGCAGACATCAAAGCCAATGCCCAAGGCTGAATCAACCCAAGATGAGAGCACCCTTCAGAAGGTCTAACACAGACAAATGCTTGGTGCCAAAGCAATGGCTTAAAACCCAATCCCAAGAAATGCATTATGGTACCTTTTGGAAGGTCAATCACCCAGGGCAGTTACATCATCAATAAAACACCCCTAAAGGTTGATTCACTAGTCAGGGATCTGAAAATTCATGCAGAGGCTGACCTAGGTTTTGACCAACATGTGTCCAAGGTAGTAAGAAAATCCTTCTATGTTGTTCATCTTTTAAATAAGGCATGGTACCTAGATTCAGAGACGTACTCAGCTCTCATCAGATTTATCATAGAATATATTGTCCCTGTCCCCTTCAGTATGTACCTGACCAGAAACAAGCAGAAACTGAAATGTCCATAAAGGTTCCTTACAAAAAGCATACAGAGAGTACAGAGTGTTCTACACTGATCACCTCAAAACCTGATTACTGAGAGATCATCTTTGACTGGTGTACAAGGCATCCTTGGACCCTGTTTTGGTGAACCTTTTGCATATCTGAGAAACAAACAGCATTAGCATTACTAGATCAAAAGACGTAAATAGGACATGTAGAGACAGATAAGTTTCTCAGAGAATTCCCATTCTCTGGAAGAGGCTCCCCATCCATGTGAAGCAGCTCTCTCTAACACTATTTAAGTGCAACTCGGGCTAATGAATGGGTATCGGAAACTCACCCCAGTCTTGCCCCTATGTCTCTGATGGACACAGGCAGTCAGTAAATCACCCCTATATAGTCAAATTTGTGGATCACACTTGGGTTGCATGGCTAGACTTATAACACCCCTAGTGGTCATTATGCTAGTATACACCTATGAACTTTTAAGTGGGATGATTGGGTTATGAGGGTGAAACTGGGTAAACCAAGCATTACCCACACCCAGCCATGGGTCACAGTTGCTATACATTTGTGCTAATTTTGTCTCATATTTTGCATTTCTTTTTATTTTTGTGTGACTGGTTATGTGTTCTTCCACTTTAGAGCACTAAGAAAAGGTTTTTCTACACACAATAAACAATGAAGTGATTGAGGAGCCATATAGTGTAGCAAATATATCTGTAAAACAATTTTTATGCAGCCTTCAGAGTAAGTGAAGACACAATAATACAGTGATATATATATATATATATATATATATATATATATATATATATATATATATATATATATATATAATATCACAAAATCAAACTTCCAAAATGTCGAACATCATAAGTTCGAACTTGGAAGATTGAATTCAGATAACACTGAAACAGCAAATTTTTTCCCAGGGAAAAAATTTGCTGTTCCAAAAAACACACACATAACACAATCACACCAAACACCTTCAAAACCTGCACTAAACCTACCATACACCACTATCTATGCACTATCCTTAACCCAGCCCTAACCCAAAAGTCCGTCACTATCGCACACTTACCTGACCCACGCCCTAACCCTAAAGTCCATCCCTATTGCACACTTACCTGACCTGCGCGCTAACCCTAAAGTCCATCACTATTACACACTTACCTGACCCACGCCCTAACCCTAAAGTTCATCACTATCTCAGAGTTACCTGATCCGCGCCCTAACCCTAAAGACTGTCACTACCCATTTGTACACTTACCTTGACCTGGTCCGAAAATGCCGAAGCTGCAGAAACAGCCAACCAAATTCTTTCCCTGGGAAAGAATTCGGGTTTCAGCAGCTTCAACATTCTCACCTTTCCGAACTACCAAGTTCGTCCTTCCGGTATTCGGCATTCTTAACATTCGATTTCACGATAGTAACCCTATATATATATATATATATATATATATATATATATATATATATCACATATATATATATATCTATGTGAAGACATCCCTTATATAGTACAGATATAACTGTAGCTACAAAGATGATTAGAAGTGCAAGTTCCATGTGGACAAATAACATAATAGTTTCTACATAAACTCAAGGAAAAACTAACCATCCCCCAACCCACTGTTTTAAGTAAAGTATTAGCATAGAAACCCATACGTGATCTATGGTGAGTGGCTGCAATAATGGTATTTATTTTCTTTAAGTATGACTTTGTCTTTATGTTACTCATTTCAATGCAGTTTTGAGATCAAAATTTGGCTGCCATTGTTTCCCTTCACTGATCTGCACTGAAGTAATTAACAATCAAGTGTCAGCTTTTTGGTTTCTATGTCTTTTGTTAATATTTTATTGCACTTTTGCTATTTTATGTGACTTTCCTACACAATCTGAAGGAGAAATGTCAGAATGTTAGTAGCTAGCACAAAAACAATTCAAACTGTATAATGCCAAACACTTTTCTCCATAAGAAATTATTGCTGGTGTGATTTTTAATTGTGTGCCAGCAATGATTCACTTTCTAGGGAGATTTCTCCCTTTTTCAACTAAGTGCAGCCATGGAGTCGGTCTTTATAAGTTTGGGAGTGGGGCTTGCCCCCACATCAGGGGTTGCAGAGACCCACCTCCTCCAGCACTGCCATCTCGTAAAAAAACAAAACAAAGGGAATGTTTCACACTTTTGGCTTTCGGGCATTTTTTGTTTTCTTGAAGTGTCGATTTTCAGGAAGTCAGCATTTCATAATGGAACCATTTGAAGTATTTGTTTACTGTTTTGTCATGTTTATCCTTCTGTTACTGTTTTCATTGCAGTTTGTGATTAAAAAGTGCTGATGTTTTATTCCCCCAAATTTAGTGAAAATAGTAATGATCTCTCTGACATGTCCGTTCTTTCCCTTATACTTTTCACTGCAATTCAGCATTGGAAACTTTATGACCTTCTTCAGTTTCCCTGAACTGCACTGAAACCAGTGAGACTTGTGTATCAGTGATTCAACTGCCATTTTATAATGGGGTTGCTATTTTATGAAGTTTAAACATAACTTCTTGCTTGGGGTGCTTGTGTTTTACGTCTGGATTTATTCCTATGGATGGTGCTAGACTACTCACAGATGTACTGATTGCCAAATCCAGTGAGCATGCACGGTTCAGTCATGGTATAATTCCTTCTGTTTTCCTTTCTGAAAATATTAATACTGCAGAAAGATCTGCATTGTTGCCAATATGATCACACATTTAGTAACTGCAGGGTAGGCACTGGCATTTCTAAATATATACACACACACACACACATATATATATATATATATATATATATATATATATATATATATATATATATATATATATATATATATTCATACATGTGAAGGCTGCCAGCCCAGCTAGATAGAATTTTGTAAGTAATCCTATGTCATTTGTAAATATTAATATGATCCACAGGCTTGTTTGACAAATGTAAGAAAGCTGTGTTATGTGCTGAGCTTCAAAAATGTAATCACAGTGCACACTGCTGGAAAACAGCAGAAATGTGTATAAACTATATGCCAATGCAACTGTATGTTTTCATGGTAGAAATTGGGACATACAGAGTTAACTTGCAAACTCTAAGAAAATAAGCTGATAATCAAAGAGTTTTGTGACTGTGTGTTGTCTCAGCTAGAAGACAGAATGCCTGCAGCTGGGAATTATTTCTTTTGTCTTAAGACAGAAATAATTACTAGGTTCAACATGTAAAGTGTTTTTGTATTGCTCTGTGACTTCCTAGCAGCTGTACATCTGAGAGATAAGTATTTTTGGCAGAGACATATTAAATTCTGCTGGTATCTGTTTAGCCTGGGAACTAGATGCAAGTGTCAAATAGTGATGTCATCTAGCTAACCTAGCAGTAATGTGTATTATTGATTTAAGAACTATTTCAGAGAGAGAGTGCATTTTGTATCTTGTCTTAGATCTAGTAAGATCATCCACTCACCAGTATTTGCCTTGCTGTGTAAGTAAGTTATTTAGAACTTAGTTTCTCTTAGAGGTAGATAGGAATATAACAGCAGTAGTCTAGATGTTTTCTGTATTTATGTGAGACTGTCCTGCAATGTTGTTTTAAAGTATTTCCTGTGATTTCTGAACTCTATTGTTACTGTGTTGAGTTAATAAGTATTGTCTTGTGTTTTTATTATTTATTATTAAATATATTTAAACCTTTTAACTGTGGCTGTTTTGTGTAGAGATAATTTAAGCTCATAGAGTACTTGCATGTATTTGGTGATACTGTACAAGCCACTCCAATAGCCTTCAAATCTCAGTCACACTTACTATTTGGATAACAGTAACATTACACAGTAGAATTGGACACCCTTTGGTAAGGGCCTATACAGAAGCTAATAGTACTGGTTGGTGGCAGTCAGTACTACCTTATAGTCTGGGCAGAAGGGGGCATAGCTAGTGAACCTGTGCCAGCCTTTGACAGGAGTGTCTGTGTGTTTGTTTATAAATCAAATCTCAAAGTGTGTGTGTGTGTGTGTGTGTGTGTGTGTGTGTGTGTGTGTGTGTGTGTGTGTGTGTGTGTGTGTGTGTGTGTTTCAGCTACTTGGGCAGGGACATGAACCATGGGTTGGACAGAGAGGGTGCTGGAGGTTTTGTCTTGACCACTAGGCTGAGATCTGTACCTATAGCTGTGGCAGTGGGGAGTCTTACTGAGGATGTGGAGAGAAAGGGTGAAACTAGTCCCAGACTGACTGTGGTCTCTGTGTGCTCTTAAGGAAATTGTACTTTGCTGTGTGTGTACTTGTCATCCTCCCAATGTGCATGTCTCTCACTGGTGTTAGTCTTGAGGACTGAGGGTCCTTGACTACTGGGCCAGTGCACTGGCGTCACATATTAATTGTTTGGCAGTGGTGGGATGTCCACATCAAATATTAATTGTTTGGCAGTGGTGGGATATCCACATATAATATCAATTGCTTGATAGTGGTGAGTTTGCCACATCACATATTAATTGGCTTGTAGTGGTGTGGATAGTGAATTCCTGTAGCTTGTGTACAGTGATCACTGAAGGTGTTTTTGAACTCTAAATCAGCCATGCAGTAAACATTCAAAGTTCAGATCACAATTGTTTTATTTCTTTTGTTAGCTTAGTTAGTCAGGGAGAGCAGGTAAGCATGTCAGCAGAGGAGTATGACAAGCTGACAAGGAGCCAGTTGGCTGAAATTTGCCAGGCTAAAGGACTGGTACATGGAAACCTGACTAAAGCAGACATGACTACAGCTTTGGTCACTGCTGCATCAGAGAATAGCAACCAGGAGGATGATCAGAGTGGCCGATGAGATGTACAACACTCAGAGAATGGACAACTCAACTTTTCTACAGAGGACTTAATATTCCATGTAGAGTTAAAGAGACTTGAGTTGGAGGCCAGGCATTTGGAAATAGAAGCTGAGGAGAAGGAAAGGCAGAGGCAACATGTTAAAGAGATGCTGACTCTTCACCAGAGTCATGAAGGTAATGGGGAAGGGAGTAACTGAACCCCAGAAGCAACAAAGGTCAGTACATTTCTTCCACAGTTTATAGAGGGAGATAATTTTGATAGCTTCATTCATATGTTTGAGAGGGAATGTAAACAGTATGATGTTGACCAAAGGTTCTTGATCCGCTTACTCCATGGTAAAGCTGTAAATGTTCTATCCAAACTGTCTGATCATAACGTTTTACATTATAACATTGTAAACAACTGTTTGCTAGAATTGTTTAAGCTAACACCTGAAGCTTATAGGAAAACATTTCATGAGGATAGATGGAAGACAGATGAAAGTGTGTGTGAATGTGTTGCTGAACTAAGCACTTATTTTATAGGTGGGTGAGTGGATGTCAGGCCACCACTTTTGAAGGGCTGGCAGACCTTTTGGTGAGGGAACAAGCCCTTAGCACTTTGCCTGAGGACATGAGGATCTGGTTAGTTGATAGACAATGCCTTACTGTAGATGAGTTGGGGAAGAAGGGAGACCTATACAGGGCATCACTGCACAGAAACGGGACACCCAGTGCTGCTCATGGGTCTAAGGGAACCCATGGTGGGCAGCCCAGACTGCCCCAACAGAATCTACCAGTAGCAGGGGAAGTCACTAGTTCAGGTACACATCCAGAACCTACGGATAAATGTTTTGAATGCAATCAGTGGGGCCATGTGGCATATAGATGTCCACAGAGGCAAGGTGGGGAACAAAAGGTGGGAGAGCCAGTAAGTGGGAATGTCAAAATGAAAACCATAGGTTGTCTTAAGACCAAACTACCACAAGAGGTTATATCCTATCTTAATGAATGGAAAAGAGACCACTGCTAAGAGAGACACAGCCTCTGACTTAACCATTGTGAAGCTTGCAATGTTTACAAAGGAGCACTACTTGCCTGGGCAGTCTACTCCAGTCAGAGCTTTAGGAATGACCTCATTCCAAATACTTTTGGCTAGAGTTCACCTTGACTGGGAGGGTGGAAAAGGAAGCCAGCAAGTAGGTGTGTTTGAGGATAGCCCTGCAGTTGTCCTGACAGGGAATGATTTTGATAATGCAGTAACATGTGTTCATGCAGTTACACGCAGTCAGGTTTGAAGACAAGCATGTGGGTCTGGTAGCCTGGGGGAGACCACACGGACCGCACACTTGCAGCCAGGACTGGTGAGGGGGTTACTTCAGGGAGGGAGCTACCCTGTAGCACTGAGACTGAAGGTGAGCCATAGCTGCTTGTGGGTACTGATGTTCCCTTGGACAGAGTGACTGCAAGGGTAGAAGTGAGTAGTAGTACCCAGGATGACAGTGAGGCACTGCTGTCAGAGGATGCCAGACTTCCTGTGGAAGGGGAGCTGGGAAGGGCTACAAAGAGAGAGTTGAGACAAGCGCAGCTCCCAGACCCTACATTACAAGGCCTGAGGCAGGTAGTTAGTGAGGATTCTGATTCTCAAGGGAAGGGGGAATCTGTATACTGAGACAAAAGGTTACTGTATAGAGAGTGGACCCTAAGGGAGGGCTAGAAGGTGAGAGAATACAGCAGTTGGTAGTGCCTAGAGCCTACCATCTGGCACTTCTAGCCATAGCCCATGATATTCCCTTTGCAGGCCATATGAGCATAACATGTACAAAGAGACATATTATGCAGAACTTTTACTGGCCTGGGATTTCCAGAGATGTAACAGGGTACTGCAGGACCTGTGAGCAGTGCTGAAAGGTAGGCAAGGCAAGAGACAAGGTGAAAGCTCCTTTGATTTATTTGCCTGTGATTGAGGAGACATTTCAGAGGGCAGCTATGGATATTGTGGGGCCTCTGAGTACCCCAAGCTCCACAGGGAAAAAGTATATCCTAGTGGTAGTAGATTATGCTACAAGATATCTTGAGACAGTGGCTTTGTCCTCCATTGACGTGGAAAAAGTGGCAAATACGTTGTTATAGATTTTCAGCAGGATATGTTTACCAAAAGAAATACTGACTGACAGAGGTGCCAATTTCATGTCAGACCTGCTGGTTTGTCTGTGGAAGTACTGTGGGGTGAAGCATCTAAAGACCACCTCCTACCATCCCCAGACTAATGGTCTTGTTGAGAGGTTGAACTCTACACTCAAGTCCATGCTATGGGCATTTGCAGACCAGTTTAAGAGGGAGTGGGACAGATATTTACCCCATCTGTTTGCTTACAGAGAGGTTCCTCAGGAATCCACTGTTTTTTCACGCTTTGAGTTGCTGTACGGGCATAGGGTGGGGGGGCCTCTAGATATAATTCATGACGAGTGGGATGGTGAGTGTGAATCTCAACAGGAGTCTGTTGTGGCATATGTCCTAAGCCTCAGTACAAGGCTCAGGGAACTCATGGGCTTGGCCCAGGACAACCTGGCAGAAGCCCAACAGCAAAAAAAGGTCTGGTATGACAGGAATTCTTGAGCTAGAAAGTATGCAGTAGGGAAGCAGGTAATGGTTCATGTTCCTGTCAGACACAACAAGCTGCAAGCAGCCTAGGTGGGACCCTACAAGATGCTAAGGAAGGTCAGTGATGTTAACTACATGGTGGAACTGCTAGGCAGGAGGCAGGAGCACAAATTGTACCATGTTAACATGATGAAACCTTACCATGAGAGGGAGACCCTTGTGCTGAGTATTTGGAATGGATTGCAGGAGGAATCTGAGGGAGATCTGTTGACTGATCTCTTCAGTGAGGCTCGGACTGACACTTCAGTGGAAGGGGTAGCAATGTCCCAGCAGCTATCTCCTACCCAGTTTCAAGAAATCCAAGCAGTGTTACAGGAGTATGGGGACATGTTTACTGGGAAACCAGGGAGCACCCACCTGGTGCAGCACCAGGTGGATACAGGACCCCAAAGGCCTATTAGACAGGCCCCTTTATAGGGTGCCTGAGAGAGTCAAACAGACTCTGAGGGAGGAGATACAGGAAATGCTGGAACTAGGGGTAATTCAGGAGTCCAACTGGCCCTATGCCTTCCCAGTGGTGCTGGTGCCAAAGAAGGATAGCAGCACCATTTCTGTGTGGGCTACAGGAAATTAAATTGTCACACAGAGTCAGATGTTTACCCCATGCCTAGGACAGATGAAGCCCTATAGCGGCTGGGTGGGGCTATGTATCTCACCACCATTGGATTTTACCAAGGGTTACTGGCAGGTGCCCTTGACTACAGTGCTAGAGAGAAATCTGCCTTTGTGACTCCTTTTGTCTTGTATTTGTTCAGAAACATCCCCTTTGGGATGAAAAATGCCCCAGCAACTTTCCAGAGGCTGGTAAATCATATCCTAGCAAGACCAGGAGATTTTGCCCTTGCTTAACTAGATGATACAGCCATCTACATCTATTCCTGGCAAGAGCACCTTCAGCTTGTCAGGGAGGTGCTGGGTAGACTACAGAGGGCAGGGTTGACCATTAAGCATGGCAAGTGTCAGGTGGGTATGGCAGAGGTCTCCTACCTGGGACATAGAGTGGGGAGTTTTAAGATCAGGCCAGAACCGGCCAAAGTGAAAGCCATTCAGGCATGGCCTGCACCTCTTACCAAAAGCAGGTGAGGGTATTCTTAGGGACAACAGGGTACTACAGAAAGTTTGTTCCCAGTTATAGTACCATAGTTGCTCCCCTCACAGACCTGACAAGGAAAAACAGGCCAGATAAGGTAATCTGGATCCCACCATATGAGCAGGCATTCCAGAAGTGTGAAGAAGCTTTGGGATAACCCCTGTGTTAGCCAGTCCAGAAAACAGCAAAGACTTTTTTGTGCAGGTGGATGCTTTGAGCTATGGGGTGGGGGCGGTACTTGGCCAGATTTCTTCAGAGGGAGAAGAGCGCAGTGGTTTATCTCAATCATAGATTGTAACCCAAGGAGGAATACTATGCAGCTGTAGAAAAGGAATGTCTAGCCATAGTGTGGGCACTGCAGAAACTTCAGCCTTATCTGTATGGAAGGAAATTCACTGTAGTTACAGATCACAATCCCCAAATATGGTTACATCGAGCCAGCCAGCAAAATACCAAGTTGCTAAGATGGAGCCTAGGGTTACAAGCATGAGGATATGACAGTGTGGCACCACAGTGGGGTTAGCAATGCCCATGCAGATGGGCTGTCAAGACAGGGAATGGGGTAAAGTATTCCCAGATAAGATCAATCCTCTCAAGCAATGTTTATCAAGGGTCACTTGAAAAACTAGCTTGAGTTCTCGGGGGTGGGGGAGGATTGTGAAGGCTGCCAGCCCAGGAAACCCATACCTGATCTATGGGGAGTGGCTGCAATAATGGTATTTATTTTCTTTAAGTATGACTTTGTCTTTATGTTACTCATTTCAATGCAGTTTTGAGATCAAAATTTGGCTGCCGTTGTTTCCCTTCACTGATCTCCACTGAAGTAATTAACAATCAAGTATTTTTGGTTTCTATGTCTTTTGTTAATATTTTATTGCACTTTTGCTATTTTATGTGACTTTCCTACACAATCTGAAGGAGAAATGTCAGAATGTTAGTAGCTAGCACAAAAACAATTCAAACTGTATAATGCCAAACACTTTTCTCCATAAGAAATTATTGCTGGTGTGATTTTTAATTGTGTGCCAGCAATGATTCACTTTCTAGGGAGATTTCTCCCTTTTTCAACTAAGTGCAGCCATGGAGTCGGTCTTTATAAGTTTGGGAGTGGGGCTTGCCCCCACATCAGGGGTTGCAGAGACACACCTCCTCCAGCACTGCCATCTCGCAAAAAACAAAACAAAGGGAATGTTTCACACTTTTGGCTTTCGGGCATTTTTTTGTTTTGTTTTCTTGAAGTGTCGATTTTCAGGAAGTCAGCATTTCATAATGGAACCATTTAAAGTATTTGTTTACTGTTTTGTCATGTTTATCCTTCTGTTACTGTTTTCATTGCAGTTTGTGATTAAAAAGTGCTGATGTTTTATTCCCCCAAATTTAGTGAAAATAGTAATGATCTCTCTGACATGTCCGTTCTTTCCCTTATACTTTTCACTGCAATTCAGCATTGGAAACTTTATGACCTTCTTCAGTTTCCCTGAACTGCACTGAAACCAGTGAGACTTGTGTATCAGTGATTCAACTGCCATTTTATAATGGGGTTGCTATTTATGAAGTTTAAACATTACTTCTTGCTTGGGGTGCTTGTGTTTTACGTCTGGATTTATTCCTATGGATGGTGCTAGACTACTCACAGATGTACTGATTGCCAAATCCAGTGAGCATGCACGGTTCAGTCATGGTATAATTCCTTCTGTTTTCCTTTCTGAAAATATTAATACTGCAGAAAGATCTGCATTGTTGCCAATATGATCACACATTTAGTAACTGCAGGGTAGGCACTGGCATTTCTAAATATATACACACACACACACATATGTATATATATATATATATATATATATATATATATATATATATATATATATATATATATATATATATATATTCATACATGTGAAGGCTGCCAGCCCAGCTAGATAGAATTTTGTAAGTAATCCTATGTCATTTGTAAATATTAATATGATCCACAGGCTTGTTTGACAAATGTAAGAAAGCTGTGTTATGTGCTGAGCTTCAAAAATGTAATCACAGTGCACACTGCTGGAAAACAGCAGAAATGTGTATAAACTATATGCCAATGCAACTGTATGTTTTCATGGTAGAAATTGGGACATACAGAGTTAACTTGCAAACTCTAAGAAAATAAGATGATAATCAAAGAGTTTTGTGACTGTGTGTTGTCTCAGCTAGAAGATGGAATGCCTGCAGCTGGAAATTATTTCTATTGTCTTAAGACAGAAATAATTACTAGGTTCAACATGTAAAGTGTTTTGTATTGCTATGTGACTTCCTAGCAGCTGTACATCAGAGAGATAAGTATTTTTGGCAGAGACATATTAAATTCTGCTGGTATCTGTTTAGCCTGGGAACTAGATGCAAGTGTCAAATAGTGATGTCATCTAGCTAACCTAGCAGTAATGTGTATTATTGATTTAAGAACTATTTCAGAGAGAAAGAGAGTGCATTTTGTATCTTGTCTTAGATCTAATAAGAACATCCACTCACCAGTATTTGCCTTGCTGTGTAAGTAAGTTATTTAGAACTTCATTTCTCTTAGAGGTAGATAGGAATATAACAGCAGTAGTCTAGATGTTTTCTGTATTTATGTGAGACTGTCCTGCAATGTTGTTTTAAAGTATTTCCTGTGATTTCTGAACTCTACTGTTACTGTGTTGAGTTAATAAGTATTGTCTTGTGTTTTATTATTTATTATTAAATATATTTAAACCTTTTAACTGTGGCTGTTTTGTGTAGAGATAATTTAAGCTCATAGAGTACTTGCATGTATTTGGTGATACTGTACAAGCCACTCCAATAGCCTTCAAATCTCAGTCACACTTACTATTTGGATAACAGTAACATTACACAGTAGAATTGGACACCCTTTGGTAAGGGCCTATACAGAAGCTAATAGTACTGGTTGGTGGCAGTCAGTACTACCTTATAGTCTGGGCAGAAGGGGGCATAGCTAGTGAACCTGTGCCAGCCTTTGACAGGAGTGTCTGTGTGTTTGTTTATAAATCAAATCTCAAAGTGTGTGTGTGTGTGTGTGTGTGTGTGTGTGTGTGTGTGTGTGTGTGTGTGTGTGTGTGTGTGTGTGTGTGTGTGTGTGTCAGCTACTTGGGCAGGGACATGAAGCACTGGTTGGACAGAGAGGGTGCTGGAGGTTTTGTCTTGACCACTTGGGTGAGATATTAACCCTATAGCTGTGCCAGTGGGGAGTCTTACTGAGGATGTGGAGAGAAAGGGTGAAACTAGCCCCAGACTGACTGTGATCTCTGTGTGCTCTTAAGGGAAATTGTACTTTGCTGTGTGTGTACTTGTCATCCTCCCAAAGTGCACGTCTCTCACTGGTGTTAGTGTTGAGGACTGAGGGTCCTTGACTACTGGGCCAGTGCACTGGCGTCACATATTAATTGTTTGGCAGTGGTGGGATGTCCACATCAAATATTAATTGTTTGGCAGTGGTGGGATATCCACATATAATATCAATTGCTTGATAGTGGTGAGTTTGCCACATCACATATTAATTGGCTTGTAGTGGTGTGGATAGTGAATTCCTGTAGCTTGTGTACAGTGATCACTGAAGGTGTTTTTGAACTCTAAATCAGCCATGCAGTAAACATTCAAAGTTCAGATCACAATTGTTTTATTTCTTTTGTTAGCTTAGTTAGTCAGGGAGAGCAGGTAAGCATGTCAGCAGAGGAGTATGACAAGCTGACAAGGAGCCAGTTGGCTGAAATTTGCCAGGCTAAAGGACTGGTACATGGAAACCTGACTAAAGCAGACATGACTACAGCTTTGGTCACTGCTGCATCAGAGAATAGCAACCAGGAGGATGATCAGAGTGGCCGATGAGATGTACAACACTCAGAGAATGGACAACTCAACTTTTCTACAGAGGACTTAATATTCCATGTAGAGTTAAAGAGACTTGAGTTGGAGGCCAGGCATTTGGAAATAGAAGCTGAGGAGAAGGAAAGGCAGAGGCAACATGTTAAAGAGATGCTGACTCTTCACCAGAGTCATGAAGGTAATGGGGAAGGGAGTAACTGAACCCCAGAAGCAACAAAGGTCAGTACATTTCTTCCACAGTTTATAGAGGGAGATAATTTTGATAGCTTCATTCATATGTTTGAGAGGGAATGTAAACAGTATGATGTTGACCAAAGGTTCTTGATCCGCTTACTCCATGGTAAAGCTGTAAATGTTCTATCCAAACTGTCTGATCATAACGTTTTACATTATAACATTGTAAACAACTGTTTGCTAGAATTGTTTAAGCTAACACCTGAAGCTTATAGGAAAACATTTCATGAGGATAGATGGAAGACAGATGAAAGTGTGTGTGAATGTGTTGCTGAACTAAGCACTTATTTTTATAGGTGGGTGAGTGGATGTCAGGTCACCACTTCTGAAGGGCTGGCAGACCTTTTGGTGAGGGAACAAGCCCTTAGCACTTTGCCTGAGGACATGAGGATCTGGTTAGTTGATAGACAATGCCTTACTGTAGATGAGTTGGGGAAGAAGGGAGACCTATACAGGGCATCACTGCACAGAAACGGGACACCCAGTGCTGCTCATGGGTCTAAGGGAACCCATGGTGGGCAGCCCAGACTGCCCCAACAGAATCTACCAGTAGCAGGGGAAGTCACTAGTTCAGGTACACATCCAGAACCTACGGATAAATGTTTTGAATGCAATCAGTGGGGCCATGTGGCATATAGATGTCCACAGAGGCAAGGTGGGGAACAAAAGGTGGGAGAGCCAGTAAGTGGGAATGTCAAAATGAAAACCATAGGTTGTCTTAAGACCAAACTACCACAAGAGGTTATATCCTATCTTAATGAATGGAAAGAGACCACTGCTAAGAGAGACACAGCCTCTGACTTAACCATTGTGAAGCTTGCAATGTTTACAAAGGAGCACTACTTGCCTGGGCAGTCTACTCCAGTCAGAGCTTTAGGAATGACCTCATTCCAAATACTTTTGGCTAGAGTTCACCTTGACTGGGAGGGTGGAAAAGGAAGCCAGCAAGTAGGTGTGTTTGAGGATAGCCCTGCAGTTGTCCTGACAGGGAATGATTTTGATAATGCAGTAACATGTGTTCATGCAGTTACACGCAGTCAGGTTTGAAGACAAGCATGTGGGTCTGGTAGCCTGGGGGAGACCACACGGACCGCACACTTGCAGCCAGGACTGGTGAGGGTTACTTCAGGGAGGAGCTACCCTGTAGCACTGAGACTGAAGGTGAGCCATAGCTGCTTGTGGGTACTGATGTTCCCTTGGACAGAGTGACTGCAAGGGTAGAAGTGAGTAGTAGTACCCAGGATGACAGTGAGGCACCACTGTCAGAGGATGCCAGACTTCCTGTGGAAGGGAGCTGGGAAGGGCTAAAAAGAGAGAGTTGAGACAAGCGCAGCTCCCAGACCCTACATTACAAGGCCTGAGGCAGGTAGTTAGTGAGGATTCTGATTCTCAAGGGAAGGGGGAATCTGTATACTGAGACAAAAGGTTACTGTATAGAGAGTGGACCCTAAGGGAGGGCTAGAAGGTGAGAGAATACAGCAGTTGGTAGTGCCTAGAGCCTACCATCTGGCACTTCTAGCCATAGCCCATGATATTCCCTTTGCAGGCCATATGAGCATAACATGTACAAAGAGACATATTATGCAGAACTTTTACTGGCCTGGGATTTCCAGAGATGTAACAGGGTACTGCAGGACCTGTGAGCAGTGCTGAAAGGTAGGCAAGGCAAGAGACAAGGTGAAAGCTCCTTTGATTTATTTGCCTGTGATTGAGGAGACATTTCAGAGGGCAGCTATGGATATTGTGGGGCCTCTGAGTACTAAGCTCCACAGGGAAAAAGTATATCCTAGTGGTAGTAGATTATGCTACAAGATATCTTGAGACAGTGGCTTTGTCCTCCATTGACGTGGAAAAAGTGGCAAATACGTTGTTATAGATTTTCAGCAGGATATGTTTACCAAAAGAAATACTGACTGACAGAGGTGCCAATTTCATGTCAGACCTGCTGGTTTGTCTGTGGAAGTACTGTGGGGTGAAGCATCTAAAGACCACCTCCTACCATCCCCAGACTAATGGTCTTGTTGAGAGGTTGAACTCTACACTCAAGTCCATGCTATGGGCATTTGCAGACCAGTTTAAGAGGGAGTGGGACAGATATTTACCCCATCTGTTTGCTTACAGAGAGGTTCCTCAGGAATCCACTGTTTTTTCACGCTTTGAGTTGCTGTACGGGCATAGGGTGGGGGGGCCTCTAGATATAATTCATGACGAGTGGGATGGTGAGTGTGAATCTCAACAGGAGTCTGTTGTGGCATATGTCCTAAGCCTCAGTACAAGGCTCAGGGAACTCATGGGCTTGGCCCAGGACAACCTGGCAGAAGCCCAACAGCAAAAAAAGGTCTGGTATGACAGGAATTCTTGAGCTAGAAAGTATGCAGTAGGGAAGCAGGTAATGGTTCATGTTCCTGTCAGACACAACAAGCTGCAAGCAGCCTAGGTGGGACCCTACAAGATGCTAAGGAAGGTCAGTGATGTTAACTACATGGTGGAACTGCTAGGCAGGAGGCAGGAGCACAAATTGTACCATGTTAACATGATGAAACCTTACCATGAGAGGGAGACCCTTGTGCTGAGTATTTGGAATGGATTGCAGGAGGAATCTGAGGGAGATCTGTTGACTGATCTCTTCAGTGAGGCTCGGACTGACACTTCAGTGGAAGGGGTAGCAATGTCCCAGCAGCTATCTCCTACCCAGTTTCAAGAAATCCAAGCAGTGTTACAGGAGTATGGGGACATGTTCACTGGGAAACTAAGGTGCACCCACCTGGTGCAGCACCAGGTGGATACAGGACCCCAAAGGCCTATTAGACAGGCCCTTTATAGGGTGCCTGAGAGAGTCAAACAGACTCTGAGGGAGGAGATACAGGAAATGCTGGAACTAGGGGTAATTCAGGAGTCCAACTGGCCCTATGCCTTCCCAGTGGTGCTGGTGCCAAAGAAGGATAGCAGCACCATTTCTGTGTGGGCTACAGGAAATTAAATTGTCACACAGAGTCAGATGTTTACCCCATGCCTAGGACAGATGAAGCCCTATAGCGGCTGGGTGGGGCTATGTATCTCACCACCATTGGATTTTACCAAGGGTTACTGGCAGGTGCCCTTGACTACAGTGCTAGAGAGAAATCTGCCTTTGTGACTCCTTTTGTCTTGTATTTGTTCAGAAACATCCCCTTTGGGATGAAAAATGCCCCAGCAACTTTCCAGAGGCTGGTAAATCATATCCTAGCAAGACCAGGAGATTTTGCCCTTGCTTAACTAGATGATACAGCCATCTACATCTATTCCTGGCAAGAGCACCTTCAGCTTGTCAGGGAGGTGCTGGGTAGACTACAGAGGGCAGGGTTGACCATTAAGCATGGCAAGTGTCAGGTGGGTATGGCAGAGGTCTCCTACCTGGGACATAGAGTGGGGAGTTTTAAGATCAGGCCAGAACCGGCCAAAGTGAAAGCCATTCAGGCATGGCCTGCACCTCTTACCAAAAGCAGGTGAGGGTATTCTTAGGGACAACAGGGTACTACAGAAAGTTTGTTCCCAGTTATAGTACCATAGTTGCTCCCCTCACAGACCTGACAAGGAAAAACAGGCCAGATAAGGTAATCTGGATCCCACCATATGAGCAGGCATTCCAGAAGTGTGAAGAAGCTTTGGGATAACCCCCTGTGTTAGCCAGTCCAGAAAACAGCAAAGACTTTTTTGTGCAGGTGGATGCTTTGAGCTATGGGGTGGGGGCGGTACTTGGCCAGATTTCTTCAGAGGGAGAAGAGCACCCAGTGGTTTATCTCAATCATAGATTGTAACCCAAGGAGGAATACTATGCAACTGTAGAAAAGGAATGTCTAGCCATAGTGTGAACACTGCAGAAACGTCAGCCTTATCTGTATGGAAGGAAATTCACTGTAGTTACAGATCACAATCCCCTAATATGGTTACATCGAGCCAGCCAGCAAAATGCCAACTTGCTAAGGTGGAGCCTAGGGTTGCAAGCATAGGATATGACAGTGTGGCACCACAGTGGGGTTAGCAATGCCCATGCAGATGGGCTGTCAAGACAGGGAATGGGGTAAAGTATTCCCAGATAAGATCAATCCTCTCAAGCAATGTTTATCAAGGGTCACTTGAAAAACTAGCTTGAGTTCTCGGGGGTGGGGGAGGATTGTGAAGGCTGCCAGCCCAGCTAGATAGAATTTTGTAAATAATTGTACATCATTTGTAAATATTAATATGATCCACAAACTTGTTTGACAAATGTAAAAAACTGTGTTATATGCTGAGCTTCAAAAATGTAACCACAGTGCACCCTACTGGAAAACAGCAGAAATGTATATAAACTATATGCCAATGCAAATGTATGTTTTCATAGTAGAAATTGTGACATACAGAATTAACTTGCAAACTCTAAGAAAATAAGCTGATAAGTAAAGAGTTTTATGACTGTGTGTTATCTCAGCTGGAAGACAGAATGTCTGCAGCTGGAAATTCTTTCTGTTGTCTTAAGACAGATAATTACTAGGTTCCACATGTAAAGTGTTTTTGTATTGCTCTGTGACTTCCTAGCAGCTGTACATCTGAGAGATAAGTATTTTTGACAGAGACATTTTAAATTCTGTTGGTATCTGTTTAGCCTGGGAACTAAATGCAAGTGTCAAATAGTAATGTCATATAGCTAACCCAGCAGTAATGTGTATTATTAATTTAAGAACTATTTCAGAGAGAAAGAGCTTGCATTTTGTATCTTGTCTTGGACCTAGTAAGAACATCCACTCACCAGTATTTGCCTTGCTCTGTAACTAAGTTATTTAGAACTTAATTTCTCTTTGTGATAGATAGGAATATAGCAAGAGTACTCTAGATATTTTCTGTATTTATGTGAGACTGTCCTGCAGTGTTGTTTTAAAGTATTCCTGTGATTTCTGAACTCTATTGTTACTGTGTTGAGTTAATAAGTATTGTCTTGTGTTTTTATTATTTATTATTAAATATATTTAAAACTTTTAACTTTGGCTGCTTTGTGTAGAGATAATTTAAGCTCTTACAGTACTTGCATGTATTTGGTGATAATGTACAAGCCACTCCAATAGCCTTCAAGTCTCAATCACACTTACTATTTGGATAACCGTAACATTACACAGTAGAATTGGACACCCTTTGGTAAGAGCCTTTATAATAGCTGATAGTAGTGGTTGAGTGGCAGTCAGTACTACTTTATAGTCTGGGCAGAAGGGGGCATAGCTTGTGAACCTGTGCCAGCCTTCCCCAGGAGTATCTGTGTGTTTGTATATAAATCAAATCTCAAAGTGTGTGTGTCAGCTTCTTGGGCAGGGACACAAAGCACTGGTTGGACAGAGAGAGTGCTGAAGGTTTTGGCTTGACCACTCGGCTGATATCTTAACCCTATAGCTGTGCCAGTGGGGAGTCTTATTGGGGATCAGGAGAGAAAGGGTGAAACTAGTCCCAGACTGACTGTGGTCTCTGTGTGCTCTTAAGGAAATTGTACTTTGCTGTGTGTGTACTTGTCATCCTCCCAATGTGCATGTCTCTCACTGGTGTTAGTCTTGAGGACTGAGGGTCCTTGACTACTGGGCCAGTGCATGGGCGTCACAATACATATACATAGAGATAGATATATAAAGCAACAAAACCATTCTGTACACATGTATGAAGCTATAAAAATGCTGTAAACATCGCAGAAGTTTTAAACTAATGCATAAAGATAGAAAATTAGCTTCCTAAAACTATTTAGATAATATATATTCTCAACACAAACTTCAAAACAAAAATATCATTTTATTAACCTGACTTAACAATCCACTTTCTAGTAGATAGTTATTCCATTCTCATCTACCTATCCCTTAGCAAAAAAAATGTTACACATGAAGTTTGTACACAAAGTGCATTACTTGTGCACATTTATCCACGTTTGCTAGTGCTCCTCCTTGCTTGTACTCACTAGGAAGATCATACTTCAGTGAGTGCAGCATACTGCTTTAGTTCTGTTAGCCTCAAGGCTGATTTCGGAGACAGTTTCCTTAGTTCGATGATTCCCGGCTATCTCATTCAAATTATGTCTAGCCAATAGCTGAGCTTCCATCCCAAAATGGTTGCTGTCTGAACTGTTTAAAACAGTTAGTGTACCAAACATGTGTAAACAGCTGTCTCTTCAAAAATGTGCACTTCTCTCTCATGCAATTTCTTGTAAAATACACCATTATTTGTCATTATTGTCATAGGCTTCAGAATGAAGGGCCAGGAGGGACATATTCTCCCATCAGTAAATGCGCTGTCCTTATTGTAATAGGCTTCAGAATGAAAGGCCAGGATTGACATATTCTGCCATCAGTAAATATGCTGTCCTTATCTTGTTCTTTATATATTTATTTTGAAACATATTTGCCATGCATTCTTTCCCTCGCCAGTAGCCCCCATTGAAGATTCATGTCTTTATTTTTGATTTTTGATTTGTATCCTTTTTGATTCTGTTTAAAAGATGTTTATTTATGTACAAACATTTGTTTACTGGGAAAGTCTGACTTAGTAATAAATACTCATTTTCAGTGGAGGCTTGAGGAGAAAAGCTTCAGAGAGTTAAATAATAAATAAAATGCTAGTACAAATGTAATTAAAAAAGCATATATATACATACAGTTTGATACTGGAATACGCAGGATACAGTAAAGCATGAAGAGATACCAGTGATGTAAAAATAAAAATGATGATTACGTATGACAATCAGTATATACAAAAATATTAGAAGCATAGTCTACTATGCTAGGAAATAAAAATAAAAAAGGTACAAGTCTACCCTACGAATGGGGAGAGCAGGTGTTGAAAGGTATAGATAGTATGATGAGAGGTTAGGTTAGTGTGACTGTAAAGTATTTATTAATATAGATCATACAGGTGAGGTGCATGGGCATGAGGTATTATGAGCCATGAGGTAGTGAGAAATAAGAGAAGACTTAAATACATGGAGACTAGATATATTTCAAATTGCATTTGGGGCAAGAGTTTCATAGTTTAGATATATAGTGTGAGTGTAAACTTTGCCCCATTCTTTTTTGTGGTGTATAGATTTCAAGCAGGTTTTTGTCTTGATAGTGCAGAGAGCGATTTGAGAGATAGTGATGAAGTACTGATGAGATAGAAAGGCAGGTAGAGGGGTTGTATAGTATTTTATGGGATAAAGGAAGTTTCATATGGGCTAGCTGATACAGCAATGATAAGCTTTATGTGGCAGGGTATAGCATTGCTCCAGTTGTGATTTAAGAACGATCTGGATGTTCGTTAAAATAGGTGAGCCATAGAGGAGACAGGGTAAACAATAAGTGTTAGCCAGGGTGATTCTACTAGGAGTAGGGAACTTCTTTGCTCTATACAGTATTTCATTTTATTTATTTGGCATTTGTTTACAGGGATAGTCTGTCTGCTTTACATAACCCATTTTCAGCGGAGGCCTAGGGAGAAAAGCTCCACATTTATAACTCGCTTACACATACTATACAGTTAGTTACTTAAGAATACACTGAATATTTACAGTCTACAGAATAATATCAAATTTCACAGAATAACAGAATATTTACAGTTTACATTCATTCACAAATTGAAATAAGCTTCTTAGGGTAAATAGTATTTGCTTAGAGTGTGCTTGATTATCATGACACAGATTGGAGTGGGTCAGTCATAATATTAGTCCTTTGGTAAATGAGTAAAATAATAGAGACAGAAAGGTACATAGTATCCATAACTTTACTGTGATAGTTTATAGATTAGTTTAGAAGGAGGAGGTTAGTAAGGAGGGAAATAAGTGTATTAGCCTAGAGTAAGGCATGTACATAACCATGATTTGTTTAGGTGTTCTTTTAAGGAGGCTTTAAAGAGAGGTAGGCTAGGAGTTAGCCTAATGTTAGGTGGAAGGGCGTTCCATAACTTGGTGATAGAGTATGAGTATAGTGATTTTCCTTGGTTTCTGGAAGGCTTATAGGTTTTGAGAAGGTTTTTGTCTTCATATCTGAGTGGTCTGTTTGGTTTGTAATGTTGGACTAGGTTAAATAGGGCAGGATAGCCATTGGGCCTATAGAAAATGTTGTGAATTGTAGTTAGGTGTGTATATGTAAGCTGGTTTGATAGTTCAAGCCAATTTAGTTCTTTTAGTGGTATACAGTGATGTGTACGGTAGTTGGAGTTTGGTGCAAACTTTGCTACTTTGTTGTAGCACTGTTCCGTTTTAGTCTTGGTGGAGTTTTGCAGACTGATTAGTATACAGGAACCATAGAATAGGGAGGGGAGCAGGAAGGTTTTAGCCAGGGTGGTCTTGGTTGAAGTGAACAGTAGAACTAGCTTTTGAGGAGTTAATTTTATAAAGTTTTGTATGTAAAGAACAAACTCTAAGTTGTCATCTATGGTGACTCCAATTAACTACTTTAATACTGGTATTGTTTAAAGTGGTAATGTGGAAGTTACTTTTAGCAATGGCATGGGACTTTGGAAAAATAGTAGTAGCTTAGACTTTTTTTGGGATTAAGTAGAAGTTTTTGTTCATGTAGCCACAGTTCAACTGAGATGAAGGCATTTTGTGTTATGGATTGTAGTTGTAGTGGGTTGTCAGATGAGAAGATGATAGATGGATCATCTGCATACTGAATAAGGCAAGCTTGCTGAGAGGAGCTATATATTGGTTATTGATAAAAAAATGTTAAAGAGCAGTGGACCGAGAATAGAGCCTTGAGGAATGCCTGTTTTAAATAGGAGGAAAGGAAAAAGAGAAGACAGACATTTGACAGATTAATATCTTTCAGACAGGTAATTAGATAACCATAGAAGAGTTGGCTTGGAAAGGCCCAGAGAGGACATTTGAGCTAGAAGTTTCTCATGTGACACATTGTCAAAGGCTTTGGAGAGATTTAGAAAAACAGAAGAGATAAACATTCCTTGTTCGCTAACCTTATTAATGGTGTTGGAAAAGTTGAGGAGAGCTGTACTGGTGCTATGGCGTGGTCAGAACCCATGCCGTGTTGAGGTTAAGAGATCATTTTGCCAGAGGTACTGAAGAAGTTGCTTATGAATACACTTTTCCAGGATCTTAGAAAGGAGGGATAAGATGGTAATTGGCCTAAAGTTAGAGATTTCAGAGGAATTACCTCCTTTATGGTGGGGAATAATGAAGATTTTTTTCACGGTGCAGGGACATGGGAGTCTTGAATAAATCTGTTAACAAGAACTGAGACTGGTTATGCTATAGAGTCTGCAGTGAGCTTAAGGTACTCAGCAGGGAGATCAGCAGCAGCAGAAGAACCAAGTTTCTTTAGTAAGTGTTTACCATATGATGTGGAGACAGGTTTGAAACTGAAGACATGGATGTCAAGACTGGTATAGTTTTAAGATAGACTAAATTGCTGGGGAAAGACTATGGTGTCAATGAGGTAAGTGTTACATTTGGTAGCTGTTTCTGAGGGGTATAAGTCTGGATAGAGGTTTGGCGAGGAAGAATTGCCAGGTTGAAAAATGTTCTTAACTGAGCTCCGGAACTTCTTTGGATGTTTCTAATGATTATCTTGTGGGTCAGAGTAATATCTTTTTTTTTCTCTAGGTGAATTTCCTTCTTAACAAGGTTGCACAGCACCTTGTATAGATGTACAGTTTGAATGGTTTTATCTTTGTGCCATTGTTTCCATGTTCTGTCAGATTTTTGCATGCAATTTCTTCTAGAACGAGACAGCCAGGGGGTTGAGTAATTTTATTTCTAGTAGGAGCAAGGGTATTTAAAGTATTCTTGGATGTATTGTTGATTTTTTTGACAGCTTTGTCTAAGGGTAGGGTTTTGAGTGGAGACCAGCCAATGGATTTTCATAGATTAGTGAGTGTATCAAGATGAAAGCTAGCACATTTCAGCTAGTTTTGTACTGGTATTTTTTTTTTAAGCTCATGGGTGATTTCTCTATTGGTGAATATAGGATGATAGCAACTAAGGGAATCACACAGTACTCTTGAGATAGAATACTTGCAGGGTTCAGAGACAAGTATTCAAGTATCCAGTCAAGGATAGAATTTTTATGATTCATTTTGTTGAGTCAAGCAGAGGAAGAGATTAGCTGTTTGAACCCTTACAAGGTAAAACTAGTAGCTGGGGTGTTAGATGTCACATACAACCAGTCAATGTTAACATCACCTAAGATAATGATTTCAGTAGTAATATTTGTAGTTATCCAGCAACAAATGTCTTCGACTTAGCTAATATTTTTACCTGGTGGTATGTATAGCGCAAATCTACATAGTTTCTTATGTTTGTTAACATTGAAAAGAGAGATAAGAAGTTCGGCATTTTGGAAAGTCAATATGTTAATTTTGAGGGGTGAGGAACATAGACAGTTATTATACACAATTGCAACACCCACTCCCCCTTTTTTTGTAGTCTGTCACATCAAATTATATTGTAGCCAGGAGATAGAATTTCAGAGTCTTTTATGTAGGGGATTTCTGGTAAGTATTGAAGAAACCATGGCTGTGTAGGTCTGTACCTTTGTTTAGAATGCTAAAAATGTTAGTGGAAGAAAAAAAAATTTTTGTGGGTGTTGCATAGGAGTTAAGGTCAGAGGATACTGGAATGGATGAGGTTGAGAGGCCGGAGTTCAGATGGATGTTATCACAAATAGTGATGTTAATGATGGAGAAGTGAGTATTAGGATTATTTATGTATTTTTTTTAAGTATGCAAATTTATTCCATGTTACATGCAACTCCACTCATGTGCATTATTCCCATGGCCCCAGAGAAGGAATTACAGTCAGCTTGGCCAGTCACCCATGTTTCAGTGTAGTTTTATTTTTTACTTATTTGTGGATCAGCTCTTACAGACATCTAGTTTGCAGTATTCAGATGTTTTGTGAATGCTAACAAATTAAGCAATAGTGTGGGGTGAGTCAGTCAGTTTATGTCAACAGATAGATATGCAAGTGCCAGGGCTAAGAAAAACAAAAAAGAGTGTTGGGTTACATTTATATAGTCCTTAGGTCTTCCTCTTAAATAATATTCTTGAAATATAATTCCAATTACAAGCAAGTTTTCCATTATCATATACCATACTATTGATTCAGATTGTGTAAAAGGAGTTCCTTAACACGGAATATATTATTGTAAGCATGATAAAGTTGATGGTGTCTGCTACTGAGAAGAAAACAATACTGAATACATTGAGACTTGTATGAAAGAATGAGTTTTACTTCACACAGTCTTTGAAGTGAGTATTGAAGCCGTGGTGGTACAGCGGTAGCGTTGTTGCCTCACAGAAAGAGGTTCTCCTGTCCGATTCTCTGCTGGAGTGTCTTCTGTGTGGAGTCTGCATGTCCTCCCTGTGGTTGAGTGGCCACCGAAAGACATGTGTGAATAGGCATGCCTTCACTGAAGGTTGGGCGTCGGGCTGGCAACTCGGCACCATAAAAATCTACTGCCAATCATTAGCGGACCGGAGTTCCGCTGTGGCGACCCCCTAACCGGGAAAAGCCAAAAAGACAAACAGTTTTTGAAGTGAGTAATGAAAGAGACAATCGCAGTTTGCATAATCTGATCACACATATTTTGCAAACTGTGAGATCTACTTTCTACCTAAATTAAATGTTTCCATGCAGAAGCTGCTGGCAGGTTGGATTTGTGCTGCTGCTGATTCGACAGGTACATGCTTATATCACTGTGATAATGTGTGAACTGGAAGCAGACTGAGTCTGGTGTTTCATACTTGGTAATGAAAACTGGTTGGCTGTCCCCGTAAAAGTTTAAAATGGGAGACCAAGCAGGCATAGGTTTACTGATAAGCACCAGTGAACATGAACATTAAAAAAGAAGAAAGGACTGCATTAAAGGCCAATTTTTACCTGTTGTTTCTGCAACAAACTGTAGAAAGGTAAGAGGAAATATATTTATTTTTGTTGATATAATACATTTACAGCAGTAAATGTGAAATTTAGTTGTCAAGAACAGTGAATCTGAGTTATACATTTATGTTGGAGAAATAGCACATATGTTGTTTAACAGAACTGTTATATGAGAATAAACATAGCAGGCTTAAAGGTCAATGCTATGCTTTAAACAGTCATAATTTCCTGTAGAAAGGGCCTTTGTAAGCCACCAGCTCAATTTATTTGTAATGCTCAAATATTAGTAGTGAAAGCAATATTCACCCAATGCACACTAATTATTGTACAAGGAGCAAAATGATTTTGCATCTACCCAGAGAGCAAACTTCTGGCCTGTAGTCTGCTGAGCAGAAAACGTCCTGTTCAGAAATTAGAGTATTTATTTGGTTTAATATAAGTGCTGACAGAAGCACCAGTGTGGAAACAGCAGTCACAGTTCAAAATATCCACAGGTAAAATAGACAGCAAACAGCAGGCAAAATAAATCGAAGTTTAATGGATATACAAACCGGTAAGCGCTTTCGGTATGGCATCATAGCTTCTTCAGACCCTCTGATTCCATAGCGAAAGTGCTTACCAGTTTATATATGCATTAAACTTGGATTTATTTAACTGCTGCCTGTTGTCTGCTGCCTACTTTACCTTTGGATATTTAAATTGTGACTGCTATGTTTCCATACTTGGATTTATTTCACCTGCTACCTATGGATATTTTGAACTGTGACTGCAGTGTTTCCACATCGGTGCTTCTCTATGCCCTTAGTTTTTATTTCTGGCTACTAGTGTGGTTTGTCTGCTGGTGGAATTTTTGTGTTTTACATTTTGGTTTAATATAAGATGATTGTAACACAGGTAATGGAAGTAGTTAGGTGAGGTAATTACTAATAATTAAAACTAAAACTTCCCAGAATGGTTGAAAAATATTCAAATGCAGTTTCTGTCTGTGTACTATATGCATTATTTTGAGGAGACGTCAACACTCTCCTGATACACAGCTTTTGCATTATTGCATTAAAAGTCTGTAGCCTTACATTCAACCTCAGGTTATTTGGAGATTTGCAGTATTTTTGTTCAATGAGATCACCATTAAGTGGTGCAGCAAAAATTGCTCTTTACTGATTAGCTTTAACTTATGTAACCAGACAGAAGCTGAAAGAATTAAATCCTTAATGCATTTGCTAAATCAGTTAGGGACTAGTATGTGTCTGTTCATAGTCAGTACTTTTGAGAGTGTTTCAGTATAGAACTCAGCTGTTATATTTCACCCAAGTTATCCATTCTGATAGCCAACCACATTTTTTCTTTTTCCCCGTCCCCTTGCTTTATTCTTTCTGGTCATCTACCCCAGTACTCCTGTCCATCAACAGGCCTACCCACCCCTCCTTTAACTGTTTTCAGACTGGGGCCATTATGGCATTTACGGGTGTTCTGGGTGATTTCTGTTTCCATGAGAAGAAAGGAATTTCTATTTTATGACCTACTTTCTTGTCCCTCCCCTGTGCCCATCCTAGAATTGTCCAAGGGCTGCTCCCCTCTTTGTAAACCACACTTCTCCTCAGGGAGAATCAAGATGAATATCCACCTTCCTGGGTTAGGCACAACCATCTCTCCCTGCTAGCACCACAAACACCTGGGCAGTAGTAAGGCTTTTATCTCTCTGCTCCGTGGCACTGGATATTTATTTATTTTTTTGAGGATGAAGCTTAGGCTGGGATATGTAGCTGCATAGAGATGATATGTGACCCAAGCCACTTGTCAGATCCTTATTTAATTCATGAATGTTCCATTACATTGTGACATTGTGTCTTATACTACCGCATACCTGGATAATTCCAGGTATGCAGTAGGAATGGAAATGAAGATTCACAGCATGGTCTGCGAGTCACAAACTGTGAATTATGGAGCACACCATGAAATGCAGGCAGAAGTTTACTGGTGTTCTATGTACAATTGCAGATGTAAAGCACCACCATCCAAATGATGATATTAAATATCTCAAATATGGTGATGAGATGCTTGTATAATACAGCTGAGCAGCAATATCACCAGGGAATGACTTCACAGTAAATAAAATGTATTATACCAAAGGGATACAATGGCATATGCCAATGTTTTGTACAGTGCAAGCAATCATGTAGACACTAGTACAAATGCCCCAACCGCAATACCCTGACATAAATGAATACCTTCCAATGGAAGGGAAGCCCACTCTATATTTTGTTATTGGGACAACAGGTAAAGTAGGTCTAGTCCACGGGTATGTCTTGTGGGCCAAGAAATGTGACTTGTCCTTTTTTTAATTTCTCCAAGTCTTTTGGGTTTATAATACCAATGAAGGGAATGGACCTCATTCCTAAGTCAAAGTATGATTAAAGTTCATGAAATTAGTATTGTTTCAATCTTTGATGTTAGCCAGAAATGCTCTTTGCAGCACCCGCAGTGTACCCAGTAATGACTCCTCCTGCAACTCGTATGTAGTTACATGTATCGGTAACATATTTAAGTATGATTGTAAATTCTTTTTTATAAAATCCATTGCTCCTACTACTACTGGAACTGTCTGGGTATCTTTCTTTCACATTGCCCTTGTCTCAGCCTGCTAATCCTGATATTTTATGACTTTGTCTCTCTCTGTATATAAGATATTACACTCACTGGGTGTATTTCAGTAATCAATGTTACTTTTTGCCTTCTTTTCTTGGACTATTATATCTGGTTTTCTCACATCTATTTTTTGAACTGTTGCTAAAGGGTGATCCCATGTAATATAAGGTTTAGTATCAAAATACCGATGTTCATATACATGAACGGTCGATATTCCGAACATGATGTCATCCTGCATGAATACTAATGAGTGAAAATGTCGACAGTTGATTGACATAAACAGATATGACATTTATATCAAAATTGGAACATGATGGCAGTGTATCTGCAAATGTACATTAAAAACCTACACTGTCATTCACATCTTAGCAGGAGGGCAAGCCGGGCTGCACCCCCACTCCCCCTGCAAATTAAATATTCTAACTCCGCGATCGCACTACAGTGAGGAAAGGGATACATTTCATAATCTGCACTGTACCATGACTCTACTCGTAACATTGAGTTCATATCAGCAAATGCACACTTGCATTCGCTGATATGTAATCTCTATCTCCTAATGTTCGGCAACATGGAAAGTCGACTAACTAACATTCGACTTTCCGTGTTCGCTGAACTAACATTCGACATTGTGATAGTAAACCATGATATAAACTTCCTCATTTTCTATTATGCTTTGTGGCTCATGTTTCTAGTGTTTTTCAGCTACTTCACTATTATAATGTTTGCACAATCCCCAGTGCAACAGTCTTGCCACATTATTATCCCTTTCAGTGTACAGTTCTTCTGCCATTAGTATATCACAACCACCAACAAGATGTGCAACTGTTTCCAATTCTGTTTTACAAATTTTACATTTGTCTGTTTCTCCCACATGTTCAGTAGACTTTGTAAACCAATGTGTACATACTCCACTATCTTGGGCCGCCAATATCAACCTTTTGTTTTTTGGTTTAAATTCGCCTCTCTTTAACCATTCTTACATTCTGTCCTGATCAACATAAGGTTGTTCCAAGAGTTTTCTATACTTGCTACTATATTTATACATTTTCCATCTTGCTTTCTCATCTGATCCCTTCAGCTTATATTCTTTATTTTGTTTTTTTTGGCACATTGAGTTGCTGCATAATTTTTATCTATGAATTCCATTCCCGCTTGATGCCGATATGCTTTTGCTGAACTAAGCAGGGAAGTCATCTTA
This sequence comes from Protopterus annectens, assembly GCF_019279795.1. Classification (NCBI taxonomy): domain Eukaryota; kingdom Metazoa; phylum Chordata; order Ceratodontiformes; family Protopteridae; genus Protopterus; species Protopterus annectens. The sequence continues at coordinate 1,184,875,327 of NC_056731.1, read as the reverse complement.
GACTTGTTCTCCTCACATTTCAAAACTTGTCCTGTTTGTTGGGTAGCTAGTGCCTTATGCAGGCTTACATGGTCCATTTTTTATCTCATTGTGCATTCATGTACCTCATATTATCCAATAACAGTAAAGGGTGTGGTAACTTCATCTAAGCTACAATAGTGTGATATAATTTCAGTACTGAGTAGTACATCTAAAAGCTGCATGTGCAGAATTTCGTTTACAGGCTGTATAGAATTGATTAGTGTAGATGGCTTTGCACTTTTCTGTTATTTAGTTTTATAGTATATTACTAGAGTCCATAAACTTTACTTCCTAAATAGTCCATAAGTACGTAGTAAAATAAAATGGATGCGGATTAGTAAACTCTTCTTAGTAGTTTAACTATATAATGTACAGAACATAGCTACCTGTGGGAAACAAGTACTAAATGTGTAAATATATGTCATATGTTCTTGCATTTGTCATTGTCCACTCTATCCATTTCACTGAGAAATTGACTCAAACAGGAGACAGTTGTGTACAGATAGTGGTGCACTGCATGTTCTGTGCACACTCTGGAACACTGGTACTGAGGAGAAGGGCACTGTGTACATTAGCAGATATTAGGCAATTTCTCTACTATGTCATTCTACTGACTAGCTCATACAAAAATCTCTCTGGGTAATATGCAAATGTATAGATTTTTATGAATACCCGGACCCATGTACATGCAATGTACTTTCAGCCACTCTCATTTAAAATCATGTCTGTGCATATGGCATTATATAAGCAGTAATGCTTGACAGAGTGGGTGTTACAGAAAAATAAATTACTGCACTGCGGTGGTGTTAGGCCCCTACATCCCTGCAAGGTCTGTTATTTTCCTGTAATTTGTATCCTAGAAGGCACTATTGTACTAAGGCAATGGACTATCTGTTAAATTGTTTTGTATTTCTTTTATTATTAATACATTCATTTTTTTATATTCTTGATGTAAAAGAGTATAAAGTTGCTGTGGGGCATGTAATTATTGTTGGAGGAAATATATTACATCCAAAATACAATTCATGTCAGTATTTAATAATGTCTATACATGTACACGCATGCGCACACACAAGCAGACCCAGTTGACACATAAATAGACAGATGCAGAGGTGGAGACACAGTCTCTGACACATATACAGAAACTCAGGGAGGCAGACACACAGAAAGTCACATACACACTACATCACACACACACACAAACACACACACACACACACACACACACACACACACACACACACACACACACACACACACACACATGCTGAGGGAGAGACACACACAAGCTCACTGACATATATAGGCACAAGTATACATACACAAACTCACTGACATATATAGGCACAGGTATATGTATACACACACACACACACACACACACACACACACACACACACAAAATACACACATTAAATGTACTTAGAATATTGACTGTGAACTCTTCATTTATTTTTACCATTTTTTTAGCTAGATGCACTGTAAAGTATTAGAATTCTATCACCCCATTTACACATGAGCATTCAGCTTTCACGCATATATATGCTCTAAGATATATACTGTGATGCTCATGCACTGGTCAGCACTCAGGGAGCCTCATTCCTCACCACTAACACCAGTGAGGGGCGTCCATATAGGGAACAGAAAATAAATACACACACAGTGAAGTACAATTTCCCTTAAGAGCACACAGAGATCACAGTCAGTCTGGGCTGATTTCTTCCTTTCTCTCCAGGTTCCCAATAAGACTCCCCACTGGCACAGCTATAAGGTCCAGATCTCAGCCAGCCAGCTCAATAATAAAAACACAAGACAATACTTCTTACTACACAGTGCTAGCCAAGAGTGCAGAGATCACAGAGAAATACTTAAAATAATACAGTAGAAAAGTTCTAACATCAACACAGAAAAACACTTAGTCTAATTTTCCTAATTCCTAGCTATTTCTAAGTGATAACACAGTTCTAAATAACTTACATATAGAAACAGGCAGTGCTGGTGAGTTGAATGTTCTCAAGACAAATGCTCAGAGCTCTCTGATTTTCTCTCTTTAAATTGATAACACAGAGCTGCTTCACAGGAAATCATTCTTCACACTTCTCTGGTGTTCCCAGGCTAACAGAAACTACATTTACATTCTTTACCCCTGGTCAGAAACCAGAGCAATAAAGGCCATTTATACATGTAAATTTAGCCATTAACTCTGGTCTTAAAACAATAGGCAGGATGCCTCCCTCTAGACATATCAGCTCCGAATTTTAACATCAAAAACAGTCATGAAATGCTTGACTTAGCTTTCTTACAGCAGAGTGCACTGTTGTTATATTTTTGCACTTCAACATCCAATGCAGTCTTTTCACATTTAAGAGAGCAAGCCTGTGGCTTACATTAATATTCACAAATGACAGAATTATCTATAGAATTTTATCTGGCTAGGCTGGCAGCCTTCATCTATCTTCACATATACACCTAATCAAACTATGTCTTTGTAACTACTACTGCAGCTACATGAGTTAGATCATTTTTTTCAACTCGCTAACCACTGCTTTCTCACAGATGTGGTTAATCAGAGGAAAGAAAAAGGCATGTTCTGGTAACTGTTGCAACAGTTCTTTGCCTTATTTTTATTTATTTATGTTTGTATGCCTTTGTGTGCCTCTTACTAACTGTGCAATATCCATGGATAGTGAAGTGTCAGTCTCAGTCTCCAGACAGTCACCATGATTGCCTTCTGGATTAGGTACTTTCACTTTTGACTAGTCTCTACTACTGGTAGATGAAAACTCTGTAGAACACTGAGTGTCCAATGACGATTGCTCATGTTCTGAGCACATCATCTAATATATTAAGAAACATGCCTGCCTCTTTCAAAAACCAAATTTGAGCTATAGTTTGTACTTTGCTTTCTAAATATATCTGCTTTGTGGTGTTAGTACTTTGAGTCAAACAAAAGTTAATCCATGTTTGTACATTCAGAGAATAATCTTTGAATTTTAGAAGAACATTTTTATGAAAATGTGTCTTTTCACTCATTTTCTCCAAAGTAGCCAGAAAAGCTATCAGCTGCATCATTAAGAACATAAGTAAGGTACTTTAAAATAGTTGTCCAACTTCATTATTTATGTTACCATATGTATGGTAGAATATTCCATACTATTATGAATGGCATGAACATTTCTGTTACTTAGGTTCATAGGTTTGTACTAGACTAATGGCCCTGGAGCCTTTACAAGCCAAGCCCATTGGATTACCCTGGCATCGTGCCACCTGACCTTAGTTTTCATTGCCTCTGTTGAGTAGAGCCACTGTAGTGATCCCTGGGGTGAATTTTCTATTTCCCATCCACCCATCAAGATTTCTCTTGAAGAGGGACAGTGAGGTGCTGTGTTTGACACATATGGGAAGTCTATTCCATAGCACGGGCAGTCTCTGGGTTATGAATCTGTCCCTCCAGCACGTTCTGTTGATTGTGGTAATGAGTTTGAGGTCTCTGGAGCATGTGGTGTGGAGGGATTGGGATTTTTTAGATGTAGCATTTCTAACAGAGTTGGGTCAGACATGGTTTTGTAAGTCAAGCAGAGATCGCCTCTAAGGAGGCGATGTAAGGCAAAGAATAGTTGGAGTTTTTTGAGTCTGTCCATACAGGACAAGTGTTTAAGGCCTAGGATCCTTTTTGTGAGGTACTTTTGCAGCCTCTCCATTTGTTGCAAGTGTCTAGTGAGGTACATGCCAAATGGGGCATTGTACTCGATGACTGGCCTAATGAGGGAAGAGTAGAGGGAGACAATGACCTCTTTTCTTGCTGGATGCAAAACCCTTAGTAATGAGATGTGCCACATAGAAGGACTTTCTGACCACATGGCAGTGTGGTGGTCAAAAGAGAGGTTGCTGTCAACCTGTGTTCAAAGATCTCTTATAACGCCTTTTGTGTTCAGTGGTCTGCCATTGATGTGGTAGTTCATGGGAACTGTGTTTTTCCCAAAGGGGATGATGACACATTTTTTGGTATTGAGCTTAAGGCCATGGTTCTGACACTGTTGTTTGCAGTACTGGACAGTACCCATTTATATGACTGCTTCTCAGCATTTAGTTTGTATCTTCAGCTAACACAGTAGTCTGCACTTTAACATCAGGTAAAGGATTATTGTGGAAGTACCTTCCCAGAAGACCACCAGCCAGCACTCAGATGTCAGCGTATTGTTCTTCTACAAAGCCTTCTTCAGTGCAATAATCAGACATACCTCCACCCCTTTCTTTAAAAACCATCAGAACACATCCCATTGGTTAATCAAAGATGTTCGTTATGGCCTGGAAAATAAAGTGCTCCCAAGTGAATGATCATTTTTTTTCTCTTTTTTCTCCAAAATATTATGCCAGCCTGATTTGTCTTTATTATTAAACATTATTCTGTCTATAGTCACAAACCTAATTTTAGCTGTGGAATGTTTAATGAATGTGTGATTATAGATAGAATGGATCATTCAACTGTGAGCACTTTTTTCTCCAGGTCCTAACGAACATCTTTGATTAAACAACGGGATGTGTTCTGATGTTTTTTAAAGAAAGGAGTGAAGGTGCCTTATGAGCAGAAAGACACAAAGTCATAAAATATTAGTATTTGCAGGCAGAAATAACAGCAGTGTAGAAGAACGCAACCCAGACAGTTCTAATAGTAGTAGGAGGAACGTGTCTAATAAAAAAAAAAAGAATCTACAGTCATACTAAGATATGCTACCAATACATGTAACTCCTTATGAATTGCAGGAGAAGTTAATTCTTGGCACATTGCAGGTGCTGCAAGAGGACTTTTGACTAACATCAAAGACTGAAACAATACTAATTGAATGAACTTTAATTATACTCTGACTTAGGAATGGGGGTCCATTTCCTTCATGGTATTAGGTAACCAAAAGACTTGTAGAAATCAAACTGAGAAAGTTGATTAACAGAACAATACTTCTGGGCTGAGTCTAAGAAAGGTGCATATGGATCAGTGCTCTGCCACAATTAACAAATATAAATAAGCAAATATATCCATACAATATAAATAAAAGAATAAAACAGATAAGCCTAATATCAAGACATATTGTTGAGGCATTATGGAGGTTACTGTGGTGAAACCAGAATCATGGGGTCAACAGCCTTACCTATTAGGCCATGGGAATAAGTTATCAAACCATTCCTGGATGGACTACTGACACAGACACACACATATATTTTACCCAGAGCTTTAACACACATGTACACAGATATCCCACCCACATCTCCTGCCAATTCAACCTATAGGCATATGTTCAGGTTGTAGAACCAATGTCACTAGTGAAAACACACACAGACAGACAGACACAGAGAGCATACACGCTCCACAGAAGACTCTACAACAAAGAAGTGAATGAGAATGAAGTGGCTTAAAGCACCATTGCTAACTGCTGCTATTCTGCTCATGTTTTGGTAATTAAGAACTGCCAGCATGGAGGCCTCACAATAAAATGGTCACCCTTTTTCAGCACAGCCAATAGGCAGTCAAGGAGCTTGTGTTCTCCTTTGAATAAATAAAAAGCAAGGTTAAAATGACAGGAGTGTAGAAGACTATATCAAGAAACTGTGAAGGGGTACACTGGATAAAGAAGTGGGGGTTACTATCTATGTCCCTTGTTTGTCTTCTTTAATCAAGCTTATCCTTTGTCATTTTCCTGACAAAGTTTTGTGGACCTGTATTCTGTCACCAGTAATTTTACCTACTTTAAAAAAGAAGAACTTTGTCTGCTACATCCCTTTCTCATACTCCTTCCCTTCTTACTCACGTAGACTTCCAGAAGTCTACTGTACATATATTTAAATAGTCTCAAAAAACAGCACAACACACTAAATGTGGTCTCATTAGTGCATGATATAGTGAGAATATAACTGATTTACTTATAATATATGCCACCACTGTATGTGCTGATGCTGCAGCTTTCTCGCTTCTTTAATGATGGTCTAATCTAGGAGTAATAAGCATCTTCTGGTCTTTCCTGCTTTGTTACTTGTGGCTGCACTCCCCAAATCATGATATCACAAGGGCAGTTAATCCAGGTGTAAAACCAGCATTTTTTTTTTTTATGAAAGATAAAAACTCATATATATATATATATATATATATATATATATATATATATATATATATGTATATCAGTATTTAGTAACTTCAGTCCATAGCTCTCAAACTCTTAGCAGAGGAAATTTGGGCAAAGTCAAAAATAATGGGGACACAAAGAGCCAAATAAATATGGACAGATTTTAAATATTTCTCTTCTTAACTTAGAAAGTTGCGACAATTATTAGCATGCTTTTTCTGAATGATATGAAGTCTAAAACTCAAATGTATTTCATTAGTCACTTCAAGTCCTCAATAACTTGCCAGGAAAAAAAACACAAATTTTATTAGTAGCAGACCAAAAATTTGAGCCAAAAATCTGAACATTCTGCAGTAATTTGGACAGTTGAGAGGTGTGCTTTGAGACATCACCCATGATGTCAACAACATTGGTTTTCTATCAAAATCTCAAATGTCAAAAACACATTTTGTACACAAACACCGAATAAATTCTGAATGCCTGAATACTAATTCGGTAAAGATGTTGAAAACACATCAGTTCGAATGATCAAACCAATATCTTTGACATTTCCAAAAGTTCACCTGCTGACACTTACCTGCCTGCTTCCCAGCAGTACGAACATACCCACTTCAGTACTGCACATCACTTGAATTCACATTTTTCAAGGGTGCAAGACCCCAGTGCCACCCATGCCCCCTGCAAATTATATATTCCAACTCCAACATAGTACTACAGTGAGGAAATGGGTCAATTTCCCGATCAGTACTGTACCGTGATCTGTATTCATAACTTCGACCTCATATGAGTGAATGCACAGTGGCATTCACTAAACGGCATTCATAGAATTGCAGTTCAGCAATATGGGAATCAGCCAACACACATTTGCCATTCCCATGTTCACCAAACTGCACTTCTACATTTGGGATAGTAAACCACCAATAATCTCATCCACTGCATCAACTTCCTTAAGTTACTTGCTTAAATCTTTTCTTCCAGACCTGTTTACATTGCTAAAGTTTTAACTTAAAACTGTTGCTCATTTTTCATCATGCCCCTTATTTTGCCTTTTTTTCTTTGATGCCTGTTCTACTATATATTTTGGCTTTCTGTAGCGGCCCTAGGTCAACTGGTGCCCTAGGCAAAAGGGCTCCATGGCGCCCCCCCACCACACTACCTGGTGCCCCCATCCTGGTCTATCTACATCAAATAAATACTGGAAAAGTGCCCCTGCTAGACCGGCGCCCTAGGCGGCCGCCCAGTTGGCCTATGCCTAAGGCCGGCTACTGTAGTCAGTCTACAATTGCCAGCATGACATGCACATTTTTCTAATCTTTAGCAATGTTTGCTAATGCACACTTGCCATTATATAAATATTTGCAATGAACTATTGCAATATTTAACAATCCCATTTGCATTAATTATGTGCACTCCTCTTGAACTCCACTGATTGCCCATCATAGATGCAGACAGCTAAATTTGCTGACAGTGCAGTCTTGCTTCTGCTTCGACTTTTTTCTTTCTTTCTCTCTTTGTTACGGACAGCAGCCAGTGCCAGTGCAGTGAGGAAAGAGACTGTGCTCAGTACAGATGAACACAATGAATGAAGTATAAAGGGAAGTTCTAATTACTGTGAGCAGTTTCTTTTCAGCTAGCAGTTAGCATGCAAACTATTTTTTGTAAAAAAATTACATAGTAAGATTCTGAAATGCCACTTTGATCCAAAAAACATAATACTAAAGTATAAACGTATATTATGCACTATGCATGGTTCACATACATGAAAGCTTTTTCTACTAAAAAGCCACAAAAACAAATGGCCTTTACCAAGGGAAAATGTGTAGACTTCCTTTTTCCATGATCAAACTGTCTGACAGCACACACAGCTGTCACTCAGTTGTGTGATCACTGTTATTCGGCTGTCACTCAATTGACTCCTTCCACTGCCAGTATAGCTGGGGGAAGATACGGTCTAAAATGAAGCATCAGTGCCAGAGTTGTACATTCACATTTACATGTTGAGACACTGTACATAAGGAGAAGAAGCAGCTAGATCTGAAAACCATACCTTTAACCACATTCTATGGCAATAGCTACAAAAAAAAAAAAAACTGTAAAATGGGGCACATTAATTAGAGCATATCATAACTGCTAAATGTTCCTCATTAGCCCTGTTCACCATTCATCTTACGTATATCTTAACTTTGAAAAAAAAAAAGCCTCTCTGCTTCCTACTGTTCCCACGCCCCTTGTAAACAGTCCCATTTTCGGTTAAAATGAAGATTGGTCTGGTTGTATTACTATTTTTAAATAATACGGTCATAGTTAAAAATATTATCAGACACCGAGAAGTATAAACTATGTCTTGTGTCAAGGCTAACTGGGCAAGAGATGAACACTCTGCCCGCAGAAACGGGCTAATTATTTTTCCCCTCAAGTTATGAATTATACCAGTAATTGCTGTTACAATGAAAATCCTGGAGATCGACCCTTGTCTGCATATTGATAACACCGCGGGATATGCTGGCAGTGTATGATGACTAAAAGGCATGAGCATAAAGAAAATGAAAATAAAATAGACAACGAAATTGGAATTTAAAAGGGTCAATCAGAAATTCATGCACCCTATTATTCTGAGCCCCAAACCAGGAAATACTGATGAATTTGGTGCAACTGAGAGGTATGGATGCATGCTTCATCGTTCTCTATAATGCTTTGTGGTTCATGTTTCCAGTGCTTCTCAGCTACTTCTATATTGTAGTGTTTGCACAATCCCCAGTGCAACAGTTTTGCCACATTATTGTGTCTTTCAGTGTACAAACCCTCTGTCATGAGTTTATCACAACGGGCAAAATGTATGATTGTTTCCAATTCTCTTTTTAACAGACCTTAGATTTGTCTGCTTTTCCCATATGCTCAATAAACTTTGTAAACCACCATGTACGTAGTCCACTCTCCTGGGTGCCATTACTAATCTTTCATCTTTTGGTTTCAACTCACCTCTCCTTAAACAGTCCTGTGTCAAATCTTGATCAATAAGAGGTTGTTCCAGATCATCTCTGTACTTGCCACAATATTTATGCCTTTTCCACATTTCTTTTCTCCTCATCTGATCCTTCTCCTTGTATTCTTGCTTTTGTTTTTGGCACATTCAGTTTCTGATTTTTGTCTTCTTCTGGTTTGGTTTACATTGATGCTTGACACTAGAATTCTTCTGCTAAACTAAGCAGAGATGTCATCTCGACTTCCTCCCTTTATGCTTTAAAACTTTCACTATGTTTGCATCCGATGAGATCAGCAGATATGTATGCACTCACACAAATGCAAATCTATACACATAATCAATTTCGAGGAGGCCTATACCTCCTTTAGAGTGATGACCATATAATCTATGTATACATTGATTTTTATATATCCTTAAACAAGCCTGAAGCATTGTTCATGCTTTCCTGTCCAACTGATCCAATACCTTTTGAGGCCAATGAGTCATCACCCGAAAACTGTGAGTTAGAACACAAACAGCAAATTGGTCTGTAGCTAGAACTGTATTCCTAGATGTCGACTGTTTTCAATATTAGTTTTAGTCTTCTGAAGTATTCCGTATGACTTTTATTTTCATTTGTTCATGTTTTATTGCCAATCCTTCATCAATGTCCAAATATTTATAGATTTCCACCTGCTCAAGTTCCTTTATGTCACATTCTTGTCCCAAATTAATATTTTTTTAGTACTGCAACTTTCATGCTTTAAACATTGCATTTGCACATTTATTAAGACCAAATGATATTCTGATATTATCTGAGAAAGTTTTTACTACTTGCTGTTGTGGTTTCAACTCCTCATCTGATGAGCTATGCACTTTTAAGTCATCCACAAAAAGTAGATGAGAAGTCTTTAAGCAAGGTTGTTTTCTGGGAGCAAAATTGTAACCATTAACCATGACCTAATCTGTTAAGTAAATAGTTTAATGGGCTAAAGGCCAGACAAAACAACAGTGGTGACAAAGAATCATCCTGGAATACCCCCCACCCCCCATTGAGTTTGTATCCATGGGATAATAATTTGCCCTTTGTCATGGGTTAACTGTATAGTGGTTTGTCACTATAATGTAATGGATCAATACAGGTGGTATCCTATACATCTGTAAACACTTCTTTATCTACAAATGTGGGATGATATCAAATGCTTTTTTTTTTTGCTATCTATTCACCATAATTAGATTATTCTCCTTTTTTACAATTCTCTATTATGGCTTTATTTAACAACAAATGATACTTTGCCTGATGTGGCTTTTTTGATATCCCATTTATTCTATTGCCACACCTGAGTTTTTTTTCCTAAATGACTATAAACTCTGTATGCATCATTTCATGTATATAGTTTGTACATTGTCAGATGTCAAGGTATTGGTCTACAGTTTTTAGGATGGCTTACAGGTTTGATGGCTTACAGGTTCACTTTTAAGAAGGAGTATAATGTTTTCCTTTTGTTAACCAGGTTTGTAGGTAGATACTAGGCTATTGGCCGTAGGGCCTATATAAGCCTAGTCAAATGGTACCCTGGCTTTTGCCACGCAAGAAAATTATTTTCCTGTGCCCCTGTTGAGCAGAGCCACAGACGTGATCCCCGGGGTGAATTTACTATCTCCCATCCAATCGTCAAGATTTTTCTTGAAGAGTGCTAAGGAGGAGCTTTGTTTGATATAGATAGGTAGTTTGTTCCAGAGTATGGGAAGTCTCTGGGACAGGAATCTATCCCTCCAGCATGTTCTGTTTATTGTGGTGACAGGTCCCTAGTGTGTGTAGCTCAGAAGGATTGGGACTTCTTTAAGTGGAGTATGTCCAACAGCTCTGGGTTTGACATAGCTTTGTATGTTAGGCAGAGATCGCTTCTGAGTAGGCGATATGCGACGGAGTAAAGCTGGAGTTTATTGAGACGGTCTGCGTAGGGCATCTGTTTGAGGCCAGTAATCCTCTTTGTGAGGTATTTCTGCAGCCTTTCCAGTTGTTGTAGATGTCTTATGAGGTACATATCAAAAGGAGTGTTGTACTCTATAATGGGTCTAATGAGTGACGAGTAGCTGGGAACAATGACCTCTTTTTTCCTGGATGAGAAACCTTTTGTGATGAGGTGTGCCACATAGAAGGATTTCCTGACTACTGTGGCGATGTGAGATTACTGTCCACCTGTGTCCCAAGGTCTCTTATCACACTTTCAGTGTTAAGTAGACTACCACCTATGTGGTAGTTCATGGGTACAGAGTTTTTATCAAAAGGGATGACAGTGCACTTTTTGGCATTAAGCTTGAGGCCATGGCTTTGAAACCAGGCATCTGCCTCAGTGAGGCCCTTTTGTAGGATGTCCACATTGTTAGGAGTTTTGATTATGGCTCTAGTTTGCAGTCATCTGCAAACTTCATTAGCCAAAGACCATCTGTGTTAGCCTGTACTTCAGAGAAGTAGATACCAAACAGGAGAGGACCCAGGACTGAACCCTGTGGTACTCCACTTGTCACTGGTCTGAAGTTGGATTATGAGTTTGCTACTTTCACAGTGTGGGTTCTGTCAGTGAGCCAGTTGGCAACCCATCTTGTGATGTAGGGATTTATACCTAGTTTAGTGAGTTTATCTATAATTCCAGAGTGGGGGATGGTGTCAAAAGCCTATGAGGACCCTGTGGAACATAAAAAAGGATGCTGAATGGATTGACAATGTAAAAGAAGCAGTAAGGAGTTCAAATGTAGAGGATATGAAATGGGATGAAGTAATGGCTAGGAAACTGAAACAAAGAAAAGCTCCTAATTTGAAAACCCGAGGAACAAATACAGCACCTAACTTCTGGATAAAAGTATTTACATCTTAACACAAAGATTTAACCCTGAGTAAGAATTACTTATATGAGCATCCTGCGCAGACACCATAAAAAAAATTCTAAGCTTGTTTCCTGCCTTTCCAGTAAGTCATCTAGTCCAGATACATAATTGCTGTATTCAGGACTGTTTGTAAGCTTCTGAGCCCCCAAGCCTTTCTGTGTTGGAGGGAAGCCTTCTAGCTTAATTTTGTTTCTTAGAACTAGCCTTTTTTTTTGGTTTCAGCACTCAAATCTTTTTCTTTGAGCTCAGCACTTGTTCAGAACTCATTGTAAGCACTAAATAAGCTACAAATTACTACATCACTCAACTTTCCTCACTTGTCTAGAGGAAAACAGTTTTTAGTACTTAATAAATAAGCACCTATCCAGGCATGTCTGAGGGTCAACTTCCGGTGTTTTCTCCTGTCTACCTAATGAATCTGGGCATCTTGGGGCAATGCAGCAGTTGTCTCATGTACACAGACAACCCTCTCCTCCTACCACCCAACACTACAACCTGTGAGAGATGTACGTATATAGCCAAACTGGAAGCAAAGCTCTCCTCACCCAAGACTGAACTAGACAGTCAAGAGGAGAAGGTAAACACTTGCACCACACCACAGTCATCACATAGTCCCTCAAAACCTACACCACCAAAACACACACATAGAAACAGAAAACACACATCTACATTCATGGAGGCTCTCAATAAAAATCTACCCAACCAACAGGGACCTCCAAAGCAGAAACGCAAGCAACCTCCATCCCCCAACACAACCCAAATGACACATAGCTCACAAACTCAGTGTGCCACCCAACCACAGTCCATAAGGCATAGCAACATACCCAACACATTAGTCATAGGTGACTCTATAGTCAGGCACACTGATGTTCCACTCACCAGGATAAGCAAGGAAAAAGTTACTGTCAGCTGCCTGTCGGGTGCCAGGATTTGCCACATAATGCAAGCACTCAGGTCACGCCACAACAAGTACAAATATGACTCTGTCATTGTCCATGTTGGTGTGAATGACATGAGACATACCTCCCTGGACTACATGAAAAGAGACATGGAGGAGCTGTTCGATCTTGTAGCCCAGGCAGGTATGACCCTAGCCCTGAGTAGCATCCTGCCATCACCCAGAATGATATCGCAGTACAAGGACAAAATGATTAATTTCAACAATTGGCTAAGCTTCTGGTGTCATTCTAAGGGGATCCAGTATCTGTCTGCCTGGGATGACATGATCGACAAACCACAATGCTTTGCCAGAGATGGCCTGCACCTGTCATCCTTGGGATTTCAGATACTGGCTAAGGCTCTTGCCACCTCTATAGTGCCTTTTTTATGCGAGGTTCAAATGTCAAATTCACCACCGTAACAGGTACAAGCAAGCAAAATCTGAGGGTAATGCTACTCAATGCTAGAAGTCTAAACCTCAAAATGCACTCACTTGATGCACTCCTTTAAATGGAAAACATCGATATCTGTGCAGTGACAGAGACCTGGTTCAAGGCTCCAGAGAGCACCCATGAATTACCAGGCTATAACTCATACCACACCTTTTGGCCACCTAACCTGGACCAAAACACTAAAGGTGGAGGCATGTCCCGATTCATTAAGGATATCCACACCTCCAGGCTAGTTGCTGAGCATAATGCATCCGAGATTATCCAAGTGAAACTAACTCTGGGCAAGACCGCAACCTAAACTGTAGCTTGCTACAGATCCCCCACCATGCCCCAGGATTCCCACTCCTCATTTTTTTAAACACTGGAAAATATTAGGATACAACCTAACACCCTAATAATGGGCAATTTCAACTACCCCACTATTAACTGGGAAAACTACTCATGTACCAACTCTTGTGCTCAACGTTTTCTGGAATTCATAAATTCCAACGCCCTGGATCAACTTATCCACACCCCCACCAGGGGCAGCATTATCCTAGACCTGGTCATTACTAACATGGGCAACCACCAGAGGTCAGTTCCTTGTTGGTCAGATCCGACCACAAGCTAATCACCCTAGACATCCACATCCCACCCCCACCCCCCATTAGGGTAACCAGTGGCAAACATCACGACACCCATGCTGAAGGACAATAGAGGTACGACTGCTGAATCCTACACAAATGCACTTCATAAGCACTTACATGAGTGCATGGATCGTGCAATCCCTAACAGAATCAAGATGCTATCCTCCAAAAAAAGGAAGCCAATCTGGTGGTCCCCTGCTATAAACAAACTCTACCACAGAAGAAAGAAACTGTTGCAAAAAAGAGTAAAATCTCATGATTGGAGGAACTCCATGGTCATCCTCAGTAAGAAGCTGAGATCCCTCATAAAATCCTCCAAAGCTAGTTACAAAAGCAAAATCGCCACTGATTCTAAAGACAACCACAAAGCATTCTATAGCTATGTCAAGAATCTCAATGGCAACACTCAGACCTGCTCTGAGTTACAGCACAATGGCACTAAATATACAGAACTAACTAATATTGCCAACATCCTGGCAGATAGGTTCAGTGCTAACTTTACCCCTCTCTCATCCTCTAAAGGGCCCATCTCTATACCGGAAGAATGCAAAGTACCTGTAATCACGGCTGCACAGGTAAAAAACACACTCTCCAAAGCCAAGAACACAGCATCCATGGGACCTGACAACATCCCAGGCTGCATTCTACATGAACTAAAGAATGAACTGGCACCCCACCTAAGTACCATGTTCAATCATAGCCTCACCTCAGGCTTTGTGCCCACTGAATGGCGCACAGCAACAGTTATCCTACTCCACAAAGGGGGAGCCACCACGGACCCTGGGAACTACCACCTCATTAGCCTGATGAGCCTGGTCTGCAAGGCTATGGAGCATTTTATCATGGAACTTATAAACAATGACATTGTTAATCTCCAAACTCTGAACCCTACCCAGTTCAGGTTTGTAAAAGGCAGATCATATCTCCTAAACCTGATAGACTTCTTTGAAGCAGTCACCAAAGCTGTAGATGAGGGTAAGGTGGTACACACAGCCTATATAGATCTTGCCAAGGCTTTCAACTCCATCCCCCACTCTGGAATTATAGACAAACTCACTAAACTAGGTATAAATCCCTATGTCACAAGATGGGTTGCCAACTGGCTCACTGACCAAACCCATACTGTGAAAGTTAGACTCTAGATCTAACTTCAGACCAGTGACAAGTGGATTACCACAGGGTTCAGTCCTAGGTCCTCTCCTGTTTGGTATCTATGTCTGTGAAGTACAGGCTAATACAGAAGGTCTTTGGCTAACAAAGTTCGCAGATGACTGCAAACTAGGAGCCATAATCAAATCTCCTAATGATGTGGACATCCTACAAAAGGGCCCCACTGAGACAGATGCCTGGTGTCAAAGCCATGGCCTCAAGCTCAATGCCAAAAAGTGCACTGTCATCCCTTTCGGTAAAAACTCTGTACCCATGAACTACCACATAGGCGATAGTCTACTTAACACAGAAAGTGTCACAAGAGACCTTGGGACACAGATGGACAGTAGTCTCTCCTTTGATAATCACATTGCCACAATAGTCAGGAAATCCTTCTACGTGGCACACCTCATCACAAAAGGTTTCTCATCCAGGAAAAAAGAGGTCATAGTTCCCCTCTACTCATCACTCATTAGACCCATTATAAAGTGTAACGCCCCTTTTGGTGTGCACCTCACAAGACATCTACAACAATTGGAAAGGCCACAGAAATACCTCACAAAGAGAATTACCGGCCTCAAGCAGATGCATTATGCAGACCATCTCAAAAAACTCCAGCTTTACTCTGTCGCATATTGTCTACTCAGAGGCGATCTCTGCCTAACATACAAAGCTATGTCAAACTAGAGCTCTTGGACATGCTCCACGTAAAGAAATCCCAATCCCTCCGAGCTACACACTCTAGGGACCTAAACCTTGTCACCACAATAAACAGAACATGCTGGGGGGATAGATTCCTATCTCAGAGACTTCCCATACTCTGGAACAGACTACCTATCTATATCAAGCAAAGCTCTTCATTAGCACTCTTCAAGAAAAATCTTGATGATTGGATAGGAGATAGGAAATTCACCACGGGGATCACTTCTGTGGCTCTGCTTAACAGGGGCACAGGAAAATAATTTTCTTGGGTGGCAAAAGCCAGGGTACCATTTGGCTAGGCTTATATAGGCCCTAGGGCCAATAGCCAAGTACCTACCTATGAACCTATGTTTGTATTCCCTGCTTCCATGGTGTCATTTTATTTCTTCCATTCCTTTCCATTATTGTTCTGTGTGGCGAGACTTTATCTGTTATTAATTTAGCTGTACAGTAATATATTCTATTTTCTGCTGTTATATCACAAAAATTTCACTTAACAGTCTTGATACTGTATTCATCTGTTTCATCAGACTTATTTACTTTCTGTAGTCTATTTCTTCCATTGATCTTAATATGACTATGCATCTCTGTTAAATAAAGCTCTTCCCTTAGATCATTTTCTTTTAAAATGAGAGCACATTCTTTGCTCTCCGTTGCCTGTGGGCATTCTACAGAAAGGTCCAGAACATCTTCCTGTGACATACCCTCTTCAGATACATCCAGCACCATCTGCTGCTCCTTCATTTGGGAACTCATTGGCCCATCACTCCACAACATTGCCTGCATCAGAGCTGCTATGATTTCCTGCTCCTTCCCTTTGCAACTTCAGCTGAACTTTTGTAGGAGTTTCCTACAGAAGGCTCCACGGCATCATCATGTGATTAGTTTTCAGATGCCTCCTAGTCCACTTATTTCTCCTTAGTTTGGGGATTCATTGTTCCATTATGCTGTGACATTACTTGTGTTGGATTTTCTACACAAGATCCTTTACTTTGCAGGTAAACCCATTCCTTCAGTCTTCATTTCTTTAACTTCTTCATTGACAATCCTCTTTTTAAGTTTCTCCCTTTGTTTTCTTATTTGTTGTATTGTGAAATTATTCATACCTGGGTGCATTTGCCTGTATTTCTTTGGTGTTGATTTTTTTTGTACTGATTAGTTTTGCTTTCTCCTTTGCATAAATACTGCACCATATTAAATCTCTTTCTCTTTCCCATGTCCATGTTTCTTCTTCAGGTGTCTCTTGCTCTGCCTGTTTCTCTTTAATTTGGGAACTCATTCTTCCATCATGCTGTGGCATAACCTGTGTTCAATTTTGTACACTAAATACTTCATTTCAGTTTCTGTTTGTTTAACTTCTACCTTACTAATAATCTGTTCAACAGACATTCTCCCTTGTTTTCTTTTTTTGGTATTGTGAAATTTTCCATATCTGTGTGTCTTTGCCTGTCTTTCTCTTCAAATATTTAGAGCTGCTTGTTGTATTGATTAGTTTGGCGTTCTCCTTTGCATAGATATTGTGCTATATTAGATCTCATTTTCTTTACCATACCAATGTTTTTTTTTCTATACCTTTCAAAAATCTCTGGATTTTGTTCTTTATATTTTTGTTCCCCCTCTATCACTTTTTTTCCAGGTGGCCCAAAGTTTTTCTTTCTATGCAATATTTATCATGGATCTGTTGCATTAATGGATGCAAATCTGTATCTGAAGCATTTGACCACTTTTCTTGCTTAAGTATTTTTGATTCCTCTAATTTCTGTCTTATTCTTTCTGAAATTTTGGTCTTCTTTGCATAATAGCAGTGATACATGAAGTCTTCCCTTCCCTCAGTAGTCACCTTTGTCATTTTTATGGGGGTTTTTTTTGGCCTGTCAGTTTTTGTGGACTACTACATCCTTCTACAATGGGAGCGGTGCATTTACTCCCTGTATCTGGCCAAACCCCATTATAGGAATGATTCTGTGGCCTGAGGATTCTACACTGCCATTTTTTCCAGTCCTGGCACCAGTGCATACATCAGGAATGGGCATTTTTTTATCCAGGGAACTGTGCACTCAATTGCCTTTTTTATTCGTTAACCTACCCCTCTCCTTGACATATGCCATATAAAATACAGTTTATATGTTAGTGTCATCTTGGTGAGATTTTGTGAAAACACAATGTAAAGGTACTCACCAAAACTTGCGGATAAATACTACTTTCCTTTTCTTGCTGATTTCATGATCTCTCCATTCAGACCCCTCCGTTTTTAGTCATCTGTTAGGCAAACAGAGAATGAAGACATCAAACCCTGGAGCACAAGAAGCAAGGCTGAGTTAGGGTGGAAGAAAACACAACTACTTGATAACTTTTCTTTTATTTGCTTTTATAAAAATGGTATATGGCTTTGCAGCTCTAATCTGAAGTAGTGAGTGGCGTGATCTCTGTAACCCAGTTAACTTACCTAAGCAGAAAGTAGTCATAATGTTTGTGAGGCAAAAGAGAAGACAGCTTTCATTATTTATGTAATACTGACATCCTAACTCATTCAAGCCTATAATGTATTTTTGTATACTTCCAGTTCACACCCACAGCTCCTTATGGCATCCAGACCTATTTTGTCTCTATCTTCCTTACCTAAATAACTTACCAGCTATTAATAGGCAGTATAAGAAAGTGCAAAGAGTTATTAACAAAATGAAACTAACACTGTTAGTCTAGGATGTCATGCAGTTTGAGAAATTAATCAGTGATTGACACTTATTATTCATATTTTCATAACAGTGAGCCCTACATGTTATTGAGAATTGTGGTAGGAGACAGGAAATTCACTGCCAATGTGTATTCATATCACACTATACCTGAGATATTGCTAGCTATTTGTTAGTAATCATGAAATATTTCATATGTTCATAATAATTCAAAAACAAGAGCCTTGACTGTTGCATGACAACAGCTGAAACTTCAGAAGTTGTTAAAGAAAACTGTTTTTGATATTTGCACTGTAAATTGTACATCTTGAGAGATAATCAGTATTATTTATTTTTCTAATTATAAAATGATGCTTATGTTTTCATATTTCTGAAAACATCTCAATAAATATGCACTGACAGAGGGATTTCTTGTTAACATAAGAAAGCTTATGTCTGGTTAACAAAAATGCTCTAATGATATATGTCTAGGTTGTACAGTTTCCAAGTTTGTGAAAGTGTAGCAAAATGTATATGTTTTGCGGATTGTGATATATTATAGTATTTATGGAGCAATTATGAATGCACTTACTATTATCCTTGCAAAGAAAACTTCTTACTGATAACACTGCTATTTGTGCAGTCTTAATTCACTTTTATTGTTCATTAAATACTTACATTTGTGTATCTTATGCTGTTTAAGTTTATTTTTCAGAAATGCACTGGAATGCAAGATGGGTGCATGCTGCTAGAGGTGTGACATTTCACACCACAAAGGCGCTAATGGGTTAAATGTGGTATAATGATAAAACTAGTGAAATTACTGGCAAGCATCTCAAGAAATTTCCCATATATATTTATCATAATAAAGGACACTGGTGAAGAATATGACAAATCTGAGGCAAAGTAAAGACATTTTTTATCACATCAATCAGCCATTTATCTTCACTTTAACATTGTTTAAATGATTAGTCCAGATAAAATCACTTTAGCTAACAGATCCAGGAGAATCTCTTTCTCTGATACCCTCCCTATCTGAGGAATAAAGAGACCTTGTTGAAGTATCCAGTAGTTTATTGTTAAGTTTTATTTATTTTATTTGACATGTGTTTATCTACTTGGCATTTGTTTACCGGGAAAGTCCAAGTGGGCATGAATCTCGTTTTCAGCAGTGGCCCAGAGTAGATAGATGGACGAGTGTTCTTGTTCATAGAACCAGAGAAAGATTCTGTCAGATGCTAGATGAAGTGATTTTATCTGGACTAATACCTTAATTCTTTTTAGTCTTGTCACCCTCTGGGCCAAAGGTGGGATACTAGACTTCACTCAAGCGATCTGGATTACCTCTGTTCACTTTAACATTGTTGCTATGTACTTATTACCATTTACCTGTTTTTAATAAGAAAACTCCTTCTCATTCTTAGTAAGAATATTCACACTATACATACATAACATGCGGCAAAACTCCCCATAAAATAACACTGTGCACCTAAAATCCTACTTTTTAGGATTGGTTAATATGGAGGGTTTGGTCATTTGTCTGTATCTGACTGGTTATTTTTTTAGAGGACGTATTTTAAACTGGATATTTAAGTAGTTTGATTAATTATTTTAACTTGGCTGATGTAGTCTTGTATTTTACAAGCGAAAGAGCTTACTAACTGTTTTGGTTCTTTGATACATATGGATATTACATTTTTGTACTCCTACGCAGTTATCGACAGGCGTGATTTTTTTCTGCACTCTTATCTTAGTAGTTTGTTGTTTCTTTTGCGTGCTTACTTCTAGACTAAACTGCATGCCTTAATGTGTAAAAAGCCTTATAGTTTTTCACCAGAACAAGGGGTGTATAAGAATCAGCCCAAAATGTATGTCAATGTGTTTTCTTGAATCAGTCTGTTCAGTTGCATCTGTTCCTTCCATAACAAGAATGGAAGGGAAGAATCCTATACATTAAGGATGTGTGCAGATCACCTAGATATTACATTGACTGAACTAAACACATAAGATAATCATACCTCTCAACCTGGAAACATCAAAAATCTGGACAAGGCCCATGAGAAATAGATACAAATCTGTATGCTGATTAACATCTAATTTGCATACATAATTATGTAACCCCATCCACTCCATTGGAATTGTGGGATACCAACTTTCAAACGCAAACTGAAGTACAAGCAACCAAAATATGGCAGCAGAGTCTCCCTCCCTCCATTCCAATGTCCCATTACTTGGCTATTTCACCCCATTTACCATAAACACTAATGTGTGCATACTGCTTTACTTCTACAATGATTATTTGGATTTTATTTTTACAGCACAGCAATGCACAAACACTAATACACATCTGGTAAACAAAGCAATACTGTCTCACAATGAAAATAGACCTGGCATTAAAACTTCTCTGCCCTTGAAACTCGCATTAATTGAAACAGCATTGAAGCCCACACCACATCCAAAGAAGGTGCATCTGGCCAGTGGTGGACAAAGATTACAAAGTCCACTGCAAAATAATCCAAACAGGTTCTTCATTCCACTGCTGATTCATCTGACCCGAAAATGATGCATTTGAGAAGCCAGAAGTATAATGAAGTAGTCTCCGAGTCCGATAATCATAATCCAGCGCCAGCAACCATTTGTTGCCATTCCCGCTCACATTTGAGCAGCCAAGCCAGCTGGAAATGTGTGAGCTCCTTGAGCTCAATTCCAACAGGCTGGTAGAGGGAGCTGACATCATTGCGTAGGTTGGTAGCCCCGAGGGAGCTGACATCATTGTGTACATGATGACATCAGCTCTGTAGCTGCGAAAATTAAAAAACAAAATAAAAAAATCAGAAATGAAGGGGTGCCACTCGGGAATCATGGCACCCCTTCATTTGAACCCCAAAATTCAGTAAAACCTGAGTCATTTGGTACAGTTGAAAGGTATGAAGAGAATCTATTCATCTGTTTTTTTGATCCATGAAGGGAAAATGGGGCCATTTGGTCGTGAAACAGGTATTTTGAAATAGCTTTCAGATCAGACTGCTGTCTGCTATGGCATATAATGTCTGGGGAGTTTATAGCTGACTTTACCATGTCAGCAGCTCCGTTGCACCTGTCTTGAAAAATGCTTCTGGCTTTAATAAAAAAATGTCTGCAGCAGATTCTTGTGTTGATAATTTATGTGTCAGTTTTGGGAGGGAATACTGACCCTATTGACAAGTATTATTTTGTTTAGGTCAACTTGCTTCTAATCAAATTTGTGACTGCTACATCATGTTTTTGAAAGTTTTGGATAACAGTGAGTAGATTGCCAGTTTTAAGATAGGACATGAAGACGATTTTTGCTGGTAATTTGTGAAGCATATATTGTTGTGTCTGAGGCATTTGGCACTGGCTATTAAGACAGACTTATACATTTCTTAGCCAGCTATGGTTTCTCAATCAGAGTATAATGATGGTTTACTAGCCACCAATGAAATAGGTTTCATCCAATCTAAAGAAGATTATTCCATCTCATCTTTGTTAGCAGTTAGTCCCACATGGCTCATTGTTACATCTGTTAAATTCCACCATCTTTTATCAGTGACACAGTACTCTGATGTGTCAACTGTTGTTGATGACTCCATCTTCTTGGTCATTTATAAACTACAGAACATTTTTGACTCTATAGACATAGCTAGATTTAGTAGGAATTAATCTCAATTTAAACAAGTCCATGCTCTTTTCCAGTAAGAACCAAATGCTATATTATTATTCTTAATCTGTTCTCCCTACATATAAAAGCCTAACTGCTATTTATTCTGATAAACCAACTGCAGATGAAGTTAACTCAACCAGATTACTTGGCCTAACAATGGGTAATCAAATGAAATTTGATAAATATATTAGCACTGCTTTGTCTAGGACAAACCAAAATATGGGTGAACTCTGTTGAGGCAAGGCATTTTTATCACCTAGTGCTAGACACTGTCTACAACACCCATGTTCCTGCTTTCTTCTGTTCTTTAACATATTTAGTCACAATGTTTGTCTCACCTTCTACACAACTTTAACAGTACTACAAAAGGAAAACAGTTTTACTATTGAGATCAATGGCTGAATGCATCATTGCACGTCTCTCTCTGTAGTCCAAAATGGCTCAACTTTTACCAGAAACTGTTCATCAAATTAAAATTTTGCCCCTAAAATACTGTACTCAGCTTAATGCCTATCCTTTGTTAATAAACCTACAAGGTATAAAAAAACTCAGCATGATCTAAGCTCTTCCACATAACAGCTGATTCACAATCCAAATAAGTACACATGCCATCCTGTATATGTTGGTCAAATCTATAATTAGATTTCCTGGCATTTAAGGCACATTTCTATCAAAATCCATACAAAAGCACATTCAAAATAATGCATAATGCATAATGTAATGATTGCTCTGGTGAATATTATATAAAAATTCCAGGCAGTATTATAAAAGCTTTACTATAATGAAACTTTAGGGGAAATAAACTTCTCTGATATTGCTAAATTATTAACTCGTTCATATAGTGCCCAATGATCCAAAATTAAGGCTATGTTATATTCACTGCCACTCAGATTAAATCGTTTTGTACATTCAAAACTACTCAGATTATAGCCTGTTTTACTGCATATATACTGTTTAATCTTTGTTTGAAATTTGCTTCTTTTCTATATCTGTTACTCATTACGCAACACTAATTATTTTTACTGGAAAGTTTATAGTTCATTTTATTATGTGTATACTACTGACTTTCATTCAGTCATTCTCAAATGAGCCAGTTAATTCAAATTTGGTTAACGAAAAGTTGAAACCTATCACAGCATGCAGTGGGAGCAAGGCACAGAAAATAGTCCTGGATGGGGTAGCAGCCCATTGCAAGACAGGCATACTTACTCACATATGGCATGCACGTCTATGGGTAATTTGGAGAATCTTTAATTCACATCTTTGGGATGTACCAGAAAATGTAACACCCAACAAAACCCACACAGACACAGGGAGGGTGTGCAGAGTTTGCACTGAAGGCATCCTGTCTAAAAACTGGAATAGGTTGCTTGTGAGATAACTGCTATGCCACGGTGCCGCCCTACAGAGTCAACACTCACAATTATGCAACATTAGAACCACAAAATGCAAAACTATAAAATTATGTACAAAATAATCTAACAATATATGAATACTGAGTCTCTCTATTGATATATTCTTCTGTTCTCTGGGAACCCTCCAAAACCATATCTTGTAACATGTACTAAAGCATTGCCTCCCTGTCTACCACCCTTTCAGACCATATTTTCCCATCACTATGCAAGAACCAGCTTAGAGGGATCATCATCAAGGCAGCCATCAGAGGAGGTTCAGAGGTTTTTCCACTTTTCTCCCTGTTGCTATTCATGCTCATACTCAGTGAGGCAATGGGAAGGGAGATCCAATGGGCTGTCTGCAAAGGGCATCACCTCACTTCTACAAGGGGCATTTCAAGTAGCCCTGCCCCATCCCTCACAGAAAATGGTGGTCTCTCCAGTCTTCACCAGGGAGACTACACTATCCTGAGTGCCACTGAGTCCATACAATCCCCTCCATTTCTCCCCAGGAAAAGTAACCACATCCCTTCACTCCCAACTCATCTAGTACTGGGACCAGTAATCAAACCCTGGTCACCTGGGTCACAGTCAGGACTGTAGCCCTCTGCGCTATGACAACAGGCTAGAGCAAAGCCTAGTTCTTGGTTATAGTACACAGTATTGCACTGCATACAGCTATTCCCACTACCTCACCTTTCAGTACCTTAATTAATTATGCAGAGCCTTCACATGCATTAGTAAAGAGGTTAGTTGCATGATCCATTTCATGTTGAGCTCTCACATTGCACCAGCAAAAGGAAGACCTTTCTGGATCTGCAAACCTGAAAGACTCACTGTGCTAGAATCATAGTGTGCTATTCCTGCAAATACAGGGAGAGGGGCAGCAGGGAGAAAGTGACAGAAGAAGCAATAGCCACCCATGTATCTTACAACTTCTGACTGTAGAATGACCAATTAAACTAATACATACTTTTGCAGATCCATCAATCTCATTAGACGTTTACAAACAGTGAAAAACAGGTCCTTCTGGGGCACAATATAGCTGGTGAGTAACTAAGAGCTAGGACTCATTAAACGACAACCCCCATACTAAATAAGGGAATATATACTATACAAGTAAAACAGAGTTTGCAGTGTGAGAGAGAGTAGAGAAACAAACATTGTTTAATTATCTCCAATTCCCACATTTCTTAAAGGGTCCACATAAAGTGCACCAGACACAAAGAGTACTAAGTGAGCACTAAAATGCATGCAGTTAACCGTGTCTTTGAATGTCCCATAACTCAGAACATCAAAGCTCTGTGCAGGATAGTGTTTAAGCTGAGGTGGGATAACAAGTAAAAAGCTGACAGCGTTTTTTGCTGTACAGTATGTTACAGTGTGGTATGATTACTCCTTTTCTATTATATTTCCCATGTGTTTAATACTCCTCTCCGTCTACCCACACCAATCTACAGTTGTGTTGTTTAGGAGACACGCTTGATTATAATACTTTTTTTTTCCTCTGTGATCCAAGTAAATCAAGATATGATAAAGTTAGTACTGACAGAACAAGAGCTAAAGGTGGCAGTACGCAGTATCAGCTAGTTTAGAGTATTTTTCAATGGCTGTTCATCCTTTCTGTCCTAACATTGGTATTCTTCACAGCCTTGGCTATATTCAGATTATAATATGGACAAGCTGCCTAGGTCTAGATACCCTTAAGACCTCAAGACCAGCAGAAATGTGTAAAGGAATGCATATTCCAGTGTAGAGACTCAGAGGGCACACAGTATCCAACTACCTGTAGTTCATTTGGGCAAATGTAACAGTCATTTGCAGCCCAGCTCTACTAGGAATATTTAGGAGCTATTCTAAGGCTAACCTCCTGCTATTAAGTGAGAACCTGACAAATTTTCAAACCCCTATAAACCCTGAGAACATTATGCAAAACTGTTCACAGAAACCCTGTACAAGCACATTAATACCAGCATTGATGCAGCTGTACCCACCAGGAAGAAGTACAGAACTAACTCAAAAAAATTAGCCACTCAGGTGGAATCACAAAATCAATTGGATGTTTAACACGAGGAAGAAAGTCATGGCAAAAATTAGGAGGTGCAGCACCCAGAAGGATAAAAGCACTCTCATCAAAATAACAAACAACTCAGAGGACAAATAAAGTCTACCAAAGACAAATTTGAGGTAAGTTTGGCCTCCCAGGCCAAGGACAACCACAAAGTATTCATTAGCTATGTCCACAACCTCAAAACCAAGACACAATTGTGTGCAGAGCTCATTGTAAATGGAGCCACCTATACTGATCCAGAAGATATAGCAAACCTCCTGGCTGTTAAATTCATTTCCAACTTTACTCCTCTCTCCCCCTCAACCTTCATTCAGAAAATATAATCAAATATAACTACCCTTACTATTACTAGGGAACAGGTCCTTCATGCTCTGTCTAAGACCAAGATCACTGCATCAATGGGCCCAGACAATATCCCAGGATGCCTTCTAAATAGCATGAAACATGACCTATCAGGGCCTCTGGAATTACTATTTAACTGTAACCTCCAAACAGGCTTCATGCCTCATGAACAAAAAAAGGTAACAGTCATCCCTCTGCACAAAGGTGGGCCATCTACAAACCCTGGAAACTACAGGCCCCATAAGTCTCACTAGTCTTATATGTAAATCCATGGAAAGAATTATCATGGAGATGATCAACAGAGATATAATAAATCTCCAGACACTGAACCCAACCCAGTTTGGTTTCATCAAGGGCATATCATGCCTACTCAACTTGGTGGACTTCTTTGAGAAGGTCACCAAAGCAATGGATGAGGGCAAAATCATTTACACTGCCTACCTTGACCTTGCCAAGTCATTTGACACAATACCCCACTCGGGCATTGTTGACAAACTTAAGAGGTTAGGTACAAACCTGTATGTCACCCAGTGGATAGCCAACTAGCTCACAGACAGGATCCTGTAAGTCAGAAATGGGGAGTCCACCTCTACAAAGAGACCAGTCACAAGTGGAGTCCCTCAGGGATCAGTCCTTGGACAGCTCCTTTTTGGCATTTACTTCTCAGACGTCAAGGCCAATGTCAGTGGTCTCTGGCTGACTAAATTTGCAGATGACTGCAAATTAGGAGCTGTCATTGAATCTCACACTGACACAAATGTTCTCCAGGAGGGGCTAACACAGACAAATAACTGGTGCCAGAGCCATGGACTAAAACTAAATGCCAAGAAATGCATAATAGTATCCTTTGGGATGTCATCCATCCCTGGTAACTATCATACTGACAACACATCCCTTAAAGTTGACCCAGTAGTCAGGGACTTAGGGACACATATAGATAGTAATCTAGCCTTTGATCATCATGTGTCTACAGTGGTGAGGAAGTCATTCTATGTTGTGCAACTTATAAAAAAGGTATGGCATCTAAGTCCAAGGAAGTCATTGTTCCACTGTATTTGGCATTCATCAGATGTATCATTGAGTACAATGCACCCTTTGGTATGTGCCTAACCAGGCATATCCAACTACTGGAACGTCCACAGAGGTTCCTCACTAAAAGAATACAGGGCATAAGCAACATCTCCTATGCAGACTGCCTCAAGGCCCTATCCCTGTATTCTGCCTCCTACAGGCTTTTGAGGGGAGATCTACGCCTGGCATACAGAGCATTGTCAAACCCCACTCTGATGGACTTCCTGCATATCCTTAAAACAAACAGTAGCAGAATTACCCTCTCTGAAGACATAAACCTTGCCTATGATATAAACAGGACCCGCTGGAGATATAGGTATGTATCTCAGAGGCTACCCCATCTATGGAACAGTCCATGTAAAGCAGAGTTCCTCCCTATCCCAATTCAAGTGTAATTTGGACAACTGGATGAGAAATCATAAATTCTTCCCTGGTTTGGCACCTATGTCTCTAATGAAAACAGGTTACCTATAAATGGTTCATCTCCCAGGCCCATGCTTACACTTATCAAGGGTATCAAAACATGTCAGAGATTTGGGATGCATGGCTAGGCTTAAAAAGGCCCTTGTGGTCGTTAGCCTAGTAAACACCTATGAACCTATAAGCAGTCTGTCCTAGACAAGCTTAAGACAAAGGCCCTGGTAGAGCTGCAGCAGATGGTTAAAACTCCATAAAAGAATGAGTCATAAAGTGAAGTAAGACAGACATTAAAAAACAGACATGGTTTCACAGTTGCAGAGGAACTCTTTGCTCACTGAATACTCTTTGAAAAATACAGGAAAGGAATGGATTTTTAACAATACAAACTTGTATTTTATTGTTTGGGTGGCAGAGTAGCATACGTGAGAAGGTCCATTATACAAGGAAAAATTAACTTCTCCATGGACTAATTATAGAGTAACTCAATTCTGCTTTAGAAATGATATTAGTTTTTTTGTCATTATTTAACTATCTAAGGAAACAGCACCTTTTCCATCCTTTTTACGCCTCAGAGGCAGAGGGAAATGACATATATACAGTACATTTGCTGTAATCAGTCAGTCAGCATGATTTGGGAAGTGTGAGGAAACCATGGTCCTTGGAGAAACCTTATCTAGACAAACAGCATACAAACTCTAAAAAGATAGTGGGCAGAATTTATTTGACGGCTATCTGCCCGTACTTTAAATATCCTCATCGTATTTCTTTTGTGCCTTTCATGTTAACTGACCCAGATTTTTGAGCAACATCCACATTACAAACACACAAATTAGACCAATGCAGCTTTCCATCTGCCAGCATTCCATACACTGATTTGTTTTGTGGTGGACTTCCCCCTATTACACCTCAATATGCACATATCAGAACATAACTGCTTTTCCCATAATTCTGTGAAACTGTTTCCTGAGTAAACACTCTAAATACAAGTACTTACATGACAATGTAGGTTTTTATATTCCAAAAAAGGCTGAAATAAATGTTTTTGCACTGGTGCAACCCACAACTTAAATCCACTTTCTTTATCATCATCTCTCTGAGGTCACAAACTCAAACAAGGTCAGTCGGTAAAAATATAATGAATGTATCTCAGTCTTTGGGATGCAATGATTTTGGAGTAGTCAAACAATAAAACTGAAACCCTCATTTAGCAAGGTGACACACTGCGAGCAATCAAGAATGGGAAAATGAAGCATGGATCAAGGAAGGTCGTAGAAGCAGAAAATTAAAGTATTATTCAGCAGCTGAAGGAAACACATCATAAGACTGTTTAACAATATGAACAGCAAAGTATTTCATTTCATTTTGTTTCACGTTTTCTAACAGTCCTTCCAAAGCAGATGAAAAAAATGAGTCTTCACAAAGGATTTCTCACAGCATACGTTCTTAAAACCTCAGACAAGTCGCATACCAGTTACTGCAGGAGAGGGAAACAGCTCAGTGGTTAATCTGTAACCCTGCCTTTGAAAACTTCTAAAGGCACCAAACTAGCAAAAGTATCAGGCACTCCATATCAATGGCAAGCAGCCCTTTTGACCAGAGTGCCAAAAATCATGACTTCTTCTCTTACAATGTGTTCAACTGCCAGACAAACTGTTGCTTTTGGGTGGGCATGGGGGTGGGAGTGCATTTTAAATACACATCCAGGTTCATAGGTCTATACAAGGCTAATGCCCACCAGGGCCTTTATAATCCTAGCTATGCAACCCAACCTAATTGTGCCCGTTTGTATCATGGGTGTTTATTAGGAGGGGGGGGTATGCTAGATAGGAAGTTTCTAAAGGTTATGTGGAGGGGTATGTTAGTTTGGGCATAGTTATGTCTGCCTCTATCAGAGACACAGGGGCCAGACCCAGGGTGAATTTCCTATTTCACATCCATTGGTCAAGTTTACACTTAAATAGGGTTAGGGATGGACTCTGCTTCATATGAATGAGGGGGCCTGTTCCAGAGCATAGGGATTCTCTGAGACACTTGTCTGTCTTGTCAACATGTCAAGGAAAATTTAAATCCTTGGATCTAATGGTTGTAATTCTGTTCATTTTGTGGATGTGCAAAAGGTCTATCAGAGCTGGATCCAAGGGTGCCTTGCATGCCAGACATAGATCGCTTCTCAGTAACCTGTAGGAGACCAAGTATAGAGATAGAGCTTTAAGATGATACCCATGGAGCAGTGTGTTTATACCCTGGATTCTCCTGGTAAGGATACAGGAGTGGGCATTCCAACTGTTGCATATGTCTGGTCAGGTGCATGCTGAACCTCAGCCACATGTTGGTCAAAGGCCGGATTGCTGTGTACATATTACTGTCCACTAAATGGAGGAATTAGCATGGGTAGCTGTTTTCCCAAAGTGCACTACAATGTGTTTCTTGGCACTGAGTTTTAATATATGACTTTGGCACAAGTCATTTGTCTGTGTTAGACTATCTTGTAAGATGTTTATATCATGGGGGAATCTATGATAGCTCCCAATTTGCATTATTTTTTAAACTTAGAAGTAGAAGCCAAACAGGAGCTGTCTCAGCATCATACCCTGTCGTACCCCACTGGTAACCAGTCTCTTAGTGGAGGTTGTCTCACCAATCCTGCCTTCCCAAGTTCTGTCTGTTAGCCATCT
Source organism: Protopterus annectens (assembly GCF_019279795.1). Taxonomy (NCBI): domain Eukaryota; kingdom Metazoa; phylum Chordata; order Ceratodontiformes; family Protopteridae; genus Protopterus; species Protopterus annectens. Next base: position 1,184,845,144 of record NC_056731.1, on the reverse strand, counting down.
GGCAATCCCGCAAGTTATGTAGTGGTTTATGCCAAGTTCATTAAGTTTGTCAAATATACTTGAGTGGGGTATTGTACCTAATACCTTAGCCACATCCAGGTAGATGGTATGCACTGTCTTTCCTAATCCATTGCTTTGGTGACCTTCTCTAAGAAGTCCACCAAGTATAGTAGGCATGACCTTCCCTTGACAAAGCCAGCCTGGGTTAGGCCAGTATTTGAAGGTTGCCTATACCATGATGATCATTTCCATGAAAATTAATTCCATGGCCTTGCATATTAGAATGGTCAGACTAACAGGTCTGTAGTTTCTAGGGTCAATTGATGGTCCACCCTTGTGAAGTGGAATAGTTGCAGTACTCCATTCTCATGGTACAAAGCCTGTTTTGAGGCTATAGCTGAAAGGTGACTCAAGTGATCCTAATTCTGTCTGAGCCCACTGAGGTTGTGTTTTTGGTCTTTGTGAGAGCCACCAGGACCTGCTCCATGCTAATAGTTGGAGATGGTTATGCTAGTAGGTATTTCAAGGGGGAGGCAAGGGAGGGGGTGGGAGATGAAGCTTGAGCTGAATTTGTCAGCCAGCTGATTCACCATGTCACTCTGCTCAGGAAAGGTGGTAGCATTAACCACCAGTTTGGCACACTACTGTTTGCTGCCCTTGAGGTTACAGACATAGCTGTAGAAGGTTTTGTAGTTGTCTGTAGTCTATGAGGCTATCCTGACCTCTCAATTGGCCTTGTTGAACATAATTAGTCCTCTCGGTTTCCTGTTTAATTTAATTAGTGAACATTTATCATTATGGGAGTTGCTCCTCCTGATTTTAGCCATGACCTTTTTTTTCTTTTTGTTATATATATCCTATTAAAGTTAAGATTCCACCAATGTGGTTTGCTTTAGAGTTTGTTTTCGGTTTACTTCTAGTAGGTACAGCAGCCTCTTTACAGCCCAGCCATTTACATAGCTGTGCAGGGTATCTGTGAAAATTTTTGCATAGGTTGATGTGAATTTAGGGTTAGTATTTATCATTAATTACAGTGAATAAGTTGGCTGATATTTACAAGAAATACTGTAATAATAATAATAATAATAATAATAATAAGATGATGACTATGATGTCAGTGATCAAGATAGACTCCTCTGTTCCTCTCAGTATCATAAAAGCAAATAGTGGCCCACAGTCAGGTTTTCTATACCACAGCAACTGCCTTATCCCCTGCTGTGAGTGTCTTATACTAGGGACATGTCAGAAACTGTGAGCAGTGCAGCAGCAAAGGGCAGTCACTAGTAGTTGGGATTACTCTTGGCACATGATTAGGGATTCTAGACATCACAGTTAGTCTGGTGGAGAATTGAGGGCACCTGTTCTTCATTAGAACTATGATCATTGCAGATGTCAGACAACTGGTACTGGTACTTGCCATAGGAGTGGTTAGCTTGCTGAAGGCATACAGTTACGCATGTCTGTCACACAGCAAGAATCACAATCCTATTCCTGGATGTCATGACCTAAAAGACAGATTTTAAGCCCCACAAGAGATGATAAGGCTAGGAAATATCTGACATACTTAAAGTCAGGGTGCTTCCACTATCCATATAGCCTCTCAGGATCATCTGAGCTACTATTTGCTGAGAAAATAGAGAGGGGGGAGGCTAGCTGGCCATAGCTGGTGTTACCCACATGTACTTGTCACTCTATACTGAACACACGGCTAGTAGTGACAATCTGTTCTACATAAGTTTCCAAGCAGATAGAAAACACCTTACTTATAGTGTTTCTCAGTTCTCGCATGTGTGTTATGAAAACTGAAGAGACAATAGGCTAGGGTCTAGTTCAAACCTTTGAGGCACTTCTGTGAGTTGGGAAGAGTACTTGTTCTATAGCTGAGAGAATGATTTGCTGACATGTACTGTGCTAACATTTGTAAGATCAAAACACGTTATCAGTCTTGTTGCAGATTAACACTTTTCAATAGAGATTTTATTTTGCCTAGAGTTAAATACAGGGAGCAACTCCATTTGTGTGATATGTGCGACTCTGGCCCCATAACAAATGTAAACTTTACTTTTTTATTTAGTTTTTGAACCTATGAGTGTCTATAAATGTAATATTAATTATCAGTCTGTTATTTGAGCAATGGGCACATGTTAATCTGGTGGCATATGTACTTAGACAGTTACTCACTTCCTCCCCTGTACATGATGCATAGTGAGTGTGACACATGATGCATAGTGAGTGTGACACATGATGCATAGTGAGTGTGACACATGATGCATAGTGAGTGTGACATTCTGGGAGATGATGGATATCATTTTATACAGCAGTATAAATGTTTCTGACACACTGGAATTCAAAACAAGTAATCATTTTCAAAAGCCTTTTGTTGGCATAATGATTATTGTGGAAACAGACAAATTAGTGCAGAGGCATGTATAGCCCCTAATGTGGAACGCATCTATCTGTGTGATGTAATAATGAATATGCTGTGAAGTCCTATATCAGAGGCAGTTTTTATTATACTGAAGGTTTCTCTAGCAATCACTGTGTAAGGATTGTACATAATCATGTTCATGCAGCCTGATGTTTCCCAACAGTGGCATTCACTTCATTGCCAAGCTTACTCAGCAAAAAAGTCTGTTATCCCAGTCTTTATATCTGAAAAAAGTATAGGGATAGTGTACTTGGATTTGTCAGTGTTCATTTGCTTGTTCTTAAACTAAGGCTTTGAATAAGTATATTAGATAGAGGAAACTAATACAGTGACAAATGTGCCACCATTGTGATAACAAGCAGATTCATTTTGTGTTATAATTAATAAAGTCCTGTACGTTAGTTATTTTACTTTTTTATGCACTTCCATACTTAGCACACACAGCCCTCTAGCTCTTCTCATAGATACCTTGTCTGCACACTCTGGACCCCCAAATAGCTGTTTACTAGGAACCCTGACATAACCCTGTCACTGGATGGACCCCCACCCCACCCCCACCCAGTACTCAGGGAGTCATCCTTCTGGTGAAACATTATTAGTGCCAGGGGAGTGAGGAGTTCTATTGGGAGATACAATGATGTAATGATATCCTGCCCTTCCCCTTGTTAAGTAGGTTGCCTGCAAGATTCCTAGTTTTGAAGTCACATAAGCAGCAGTTTCCCCCTCAACCCTTCCCCTTGAACAGGAAAGCTAGCCATGGAACACTCAATCCTATCCCCCAGGGCTGATCCTTCCAGCAATCTAATCCATTTGTAGAAGTCAGGTCACCAATCGAACAGATGGATGTCTTGCATCTGTGTCATCTACAGTGCAGTTATTAAAGAAGATTTTCAAGTAAGTGATAAAAGATGCAGTTGCAGTTCTTGAGTTATATGCATCATTTGGCCAGTGTTGCAGAATTCTCAAGAATGTGCAGATTGATACATTGTTTGATATTGAGAATATTGGCTTAGATCTGAGTTGCATCAGCCGTCTGCTGAGTGAAAACACATCTGGTGAATATATCATAAAGAAATACAGTTTTGAGCAGCTGATGTACTCCCTCATGAATTACCAAGTCACTGTACAGTCCGTTTCTACTTGTATTCAGTAAAACTGAACAAGTCATGTAAGAAGTACCTTAGGATGCACATGAAAGGAAACACTTGTACCTATTGGGCCTCGCATGATTATCAAATTAATAGTTTAAATAGGAACTGAAGTGGTATATACTATTATAGTTAAATGTCAGTCATTGTATCTGTGTTGTTGATTGGATATCTAGTTTTACAAGGTAATGCACTGTTATTGCTCCTTAAACATTGACATTTCTAACAAGATTCAACTTTTCGGTGAGCTAGTTTCTACAGAGTCCATTAAAGGCTGCCCTTTTTTCAAAAGCGGAAGGTATAGTTATACCATCCCAACCATTTATTAATGCAAGAGACTAAACGGTGCTAACACCTATGAGACATGAAACACTGAAATTAAACTTTAGATGCGATGGCAGGAACATTCAGAGATGCAATGGCAGGAACATGTAAGCAAGGGAATATACCAATTAGCAGTGCTGATGTCAAGATATGAACTGGGAATTTCTTGTTGTCAGGACACATATCACCATTGCACTATGGGTTGGTGGTACAGAAAAAGTGTTAGGGCTCTATTAAATACTATTTTCCTTTGGCAAGATGGTAAACACACATTTGCCCTCCTTATGTCTCATCAACAACTTAAATTATAAGCATTTTAACATTCTTATAAAAACAAACTGTACGAATTCAAGCATTTTATGTTGGTACATTAATAATCATGTAAACATGATTTTCTGTGCTTCTGTCACATGTTTATAAATTTGTACAAAGCAGATTTTCATTCAAACAGACTGAAACATTACTGGCACAACTAAGAGGTTCAAAACTAGGTTTGCAACAGACAATATTAATTGCATCCCACAACTACTGTCTCTCTGATAGAGTTTAGCTGTACAGAACTTGTAAGATTGATAATGAAAACTTTAGGCTCAGAATGAGTTTATGATATGCAAATATATGCATAAAATATTATAAACGGCTCAGTCTAAATGTTAGGCTGCCCTCTAGCAACGTATTATTTAATCCAGTTTAAAAGAAGTGGGTACTAAATATGTTATGCATGAAAACTTGATGTGTAACTATATCCTATTTCATTTGAAAGCAGAAAAGCTATTTAACACCCCGTTGTGCAAAATGTACATTTTCTTTCTGTATCAGTGTTTTTTTGGTTGGGAGCTCTGGTTTCTTCTCAAATTCTAAAATTCATGCGACATATGGATTGGTGGGTTTCCATTGTCAATAAAGGCTTCTGGAAAGGATAACTTGTTATGTGTGTATTTGTGTGTGAGATGCAGCAAGATTCCTTCATCATAGGTTCATAGGTGTTTACTAGGCTAACAACCACAAGGGGCTTTTAAAGCCTAGCCATGCATCCCAAGTCTCTGATGAGTTCTGATACACTTGATAAGTGTAAGCATGGGCCTGGGAGATGAACCATTTACAGGTTACCTGTTTGCATCAGAGACATAGGTGCCAAACCAGGGATGAATTTCCAGTTTCCCATCCAATTGTCCAAGCTGCACTTGAATTGGATTAGGGAGGAACTCTGCTTCAAATGGATGGGGAGCCTGATCCAGCAGGTCCTATTTATATCACAGGCAAGGTTTAAGTCTTTAGAATGGGTAATTCTGGTACTGTTTGTTTTGTGGATATGCTGGAGATCCATCAGAGTGGGGTCTGACAATGCCCTTTATACCAGTCATAGATCTCCACTCAAAAGTCTGTAGGAGACAGAATACAAGGATATGTTCCTGAGGCAGTCTGCATAGGACATATTACTTATGCCCTGTATTCTTTTAGTGAGGAATCTCTGTGGATGTTCCAGTTGTTGGATATGCCTGGTTAGGTACATACCAAAGGGGCCATTGCACTCAATGATAGGCCTGATGAATGCCGAATACAGTGGAACAATGACTTCCTAGGACTTAGATGCCATAAATTTTTATACGTTGTGCAACACAGAATGATTTCCTCACCACTGTAAACATGTGGTATTCAAAGGCTAGATTACTATCTATGTGTGTCCCTAACTCCCTGACTACTGGGTCAACTCTAAGGGGTGTGTTGTCAATATGATAGTTACCAGGGATGGATGACTTCCCAAAGGATATTATTATGCTTTTCTTGGCATTTAGTTTTAGTCCATGACTCTGACACCAGTTGTTTGTCTGTGTCAGCCCCTCCTGGAGAACATTTGTGTCAGTGTGAGATTCATTGACAGCTCCTAATTTACAGTCATCACCAAATTTAGTCAGCCAGAGACCACTGCCATTGGCCTTGACTTCTGAGAAGTAAATGCCAAAAAGGAGCTGCCCAAGGACTGATCCCTGAGGGACTCCACTTGTGACTGGCCTCTTTTTAGAGGTGAACTCCCCAATTTTAACTTCCTGGGTCCTGTCTGTGAGCCAGTAGGCTATCCACTGGGTGATATATGGGCTTGTACCAATGCCTGAGTGGGGTATTGTGTCAAAAGCCTTGGCCAGGTCAAGGTAGGCAGTGTGAATGATTTTGCCCTCATCCATTGCTCTGGTGATTTCTCAAAGAAGTCCACCAGGTTGAGTAGACATGATCTGCCCTTTACAAAACCAAACTGGGTTGGGTCCAGTGTCTGGAGGTTTATTATACCTCTATTGATCATCTCTATGATAATTCTTTCCATGGGTTTACATATAAGACCTGTGAGACCTATGGGTCTGAGTTTCCAGGATCTGTAGATGGCCCACCTTTGTGCAGAGGGATGACTGTTGCCTTTCTCTATTCATGAAGCATGAAGGCTGTTTGGAGGCTACAGTTAAATAGTAATTCCAGAGGCCCCGATAGGTCATGTTTCATGCTATTTAGAAGGTGTCCTGGGATATTGTCTGGGTCCATTGATGCAGTGTTCTTGATCTTAGAGAGCGCATTAAGGACCTGTTTCCTAGGGATAGTGGGGGGGGGGTATATTTGATGACATTTCCTGAGGGAAGGTTGAGAGGGAGAGAAGAGTAAAGCTGGAGCTGAATTTATCAGCCAGGAGGTTTGCTATATCTTCTGTCTCAGTATAGGTGGCTCCATTTACAATGAGCTCCTTGGACTTAGATGCCATACCTTTGTTTATAAGTTGCGCAACATAGAATGATTCTAGTCAGAAGTGTTCTCCTGGTTTATAAGAGCTTGAAATTTTACCAGGTTTTCACTTGATAGCAGGAGGTTAGCTTTAGAATAGTTCCTGAATATTCCCAGTTTAGCTTGGGGGTCCAGGTTTTATTTTTACATCAAAGGAGACCATTTTGTGGTCTGACCTTACTAGGGAAGGCATTACAGTAGGGGGTGTGCAGCACTCTCCCATATTAGTGAGGACCAGATCCAGTATGGTTGCACCCCTAGTTGGTGTATTAGGTTTATAGGTGTGTACTAGGCTAATGGCCCTGGAGGCTTTACAAGCCTAGCCCATAGGATTACCCTGGCATCGTGCCACCTGACCTTAGTTCACAGTGCCTCTGTCGAGTAGAGCCACTGGCGTGATCCCCAGGGTGAATTTTCTATTTCCCATCCATTCATCAAGATTTCTCTTGAAGAGAAACAGTGAGGTGTTGTGTTTGACATGTATGGGAAGTTTAATCCATAGCACGGGCAGTCTCTGGGCTATGAACCTGTCCCTCCAGCACATTCTGTTGATTGTGGTAATGAGGTTGAGGTCTGTGGAGAATGTGGTGTGGAGGAATTGGGATTTCTTTAGATGTAGCATTTCTAATGGAGCTGGGTCAGACATGGCTTTGTAAGTGAAGCAGAGATTGCCTCTAAGCAGGCGATATGAGACAGAGAATAGTTGGAGTTTTTTGAGTCTGTCCATATAGGACAAGTGTTTAAGGCCTAAGATCCTCTTTGTGAGGTACTTTTGTGGTCTCTCCAGTTGTTGCAGGTGTCTAGGGTGGTACATGCCAAATGGGGCATTGTACTCGATGATTGCCCTAATGAGGGAACAGTAGAGGGAGACAATGACCTCTTTCGTTCTGGATGCAAAACCCTTAGTAATGAGATGTGCCACATAGATGGACTTTCTGACCACACTGGCAATGTGGTGGTCAAAAGAGAGGTTGCTGTCAACCTGTGTTCCCAGATCTCTTACAACACCTTCTGTGTTCAGTAAACTACCATCGATGTGGAAATTCATGGGAACCAGGTTTTTCCCAAAGGGGATGACACATTTTTTTGGCATTGAGTTTAAAGCCATGGTTTTGACATAAGTCATTGGTCTCAGTGCAGCCTTTCTGTAGGATGTCAACATCACTTGGGAGAGTTAATAATAGCTCCCAACTTAAAATTGTCTGTGTACGTTGTCAGCCAGTCCCTTCATGTTGGCCTGGACTTCAGAGAAGTAGATACCAAACAGGAGAGGACCTAGCAACGAACCATGTGGGACTCCACTCATGACTGGTCGGCAGTCTGACTTGGAGTCAGCTACTTTCACACTGTGGGTTCTATTTGTGAGCCAGTTTGCAATCCACCTAGTGATATAGGGGTTGATGCCTAGCTTAGTGAGTTTTTCTATGGTTCCTGAGTGGGGAATGGTATCAAAGGCCTTGGCCAGATCAAGCTAGGCTGTATGAACCACCTTGCCTTCATCCACAGCTCTGGTGACTGACTCAAAGAAGTCGATCAAGTTGAGTAGGTATGATCTACCCTTCACAAAGCCAAACTGTGTGGGATCCACCCTATATCCTTGTTTATTAGGTCCATGATGACGCGTTCCATAGCTTTGCATGTCAGACTCATCAGGCTAATAGGGCGATAGTTCCCAGGGTCTGTAGTCACTCCTCTTTTGTGGAGAAGGATGACTGCAGCAGTGCGCCATTCAATAGGGACAAAGCCTGAGGTGAGGTTGTGATTGAACAGGGCACACAGGCGAGCTGCCAGTTCACTCTGGAGTTCATGTAGAACTCAGCCAGGGATATTGTTAGGTCCCATAGAAGTTGTATTCTTGGCCTTGGACAGTGCTACTTTATGTAAAAGTCAAAGATGTTCAGTAGGCTGAAGCTGTTGTATAAAAAAATATATATACTTTAATAAAATAACAAGTAAAAACAGGTAAGTGCTTTCGTGATGTTATCGCTTCTTCAGACAATAAAACATGCGTTCAAACAAAACATTTAAAAACAATCCCTTGGCCAATCAAAATGAAAATATTAGTCATATAACTATTTTTCTTACAACATAATGATATACAGAATGTAAAACCTAATAATTCACTAGCTAAGCATGTGTTAGATTTTGATGACACACACAAATTTAAGTTTTTAGTTCTGCAGCAATTTAATATTAATATTAGGGAAGGTGATGTCAATAATGAAAATGAATTTTTGGAGTTGAAACGGATCTTAGACTTTAGAGCACATGTGTTTCCAGGGCTTAACAGTGCTATTTCTTTAAAACCTGCTTTAAAAAGAAGAGGTCTAAATCACTGATTTATGTCATATGACTAATATTTTCATTTTGATTGGCCAAGGGGTTGTTTTTAAATGTTTTGTTTGAATGCATGTTTTATGGTCTGAAGAAGTGATAACATCGCAAAAGTGCTTGTCTGTTTTTACTTGTTATTTTATTAAAGTATATATATTTTTTATACAACAGCTTCAGCCTATTGGACATCTTTGACTTTACATATTATATAACTTTTGGATTTGTCCTGGTCCTGGTACGCTTCTTTTTATTACTACAGTGCTGTTTTAACCTGTGCAGAAGTAATACTGGCTGCCTTGCACTCTACTGGTATTGTGATTGGTCCTTTGGAGGGATAAAGTTGGCACTGAATCTGTCGGCCAGTATATTGGCAATATCTGTTGGCTCAGTATAGAAGGTACCATTGCGCTGTAGCTCAGAGCAAATCTGGATATTGCCGTGGAGATTCTTTACATAACTATAAATATTGAGTATCTGGTCCAGGGAGTTTGTGTTTACAAATTCCAGGAATCTCTGTGCATATACATTTGATGTCGTATAGGATTCCCAGTTAATAGTGGGGTAATTAAAGTCACCCATGAATTTGGTATTGGGTTAGATGGGTCATTCTTGTTGCTTCTAGAATAAGCTCCATCTCCTGCATAGCCCTGCTTTGGATTAACTGAAGAATAAAAGTAAATGAATGAATGAAACCTGTTTGATCCACAACTCAGAACACTGCTTTAGGTAGTTTCAGTGGATATATAAAGTATAGTGCACAAAGGTGGCACATCTACAGAGTTTAATAACTACAGACCAATAGCGATTCTCTCCCCTCCCTCCAAAATATTAGAGAAATGCATTCATATGCAGCTGATGAAATACCTAACCTCAAATAACCTGCTGTCAGAAACACAACATGTCTTTAGGCCCCAGCACAGCACCACTACTGCTTTACTACATTTTAACAATATAACAAACCAACTTAGAAACAATGGCCTGCTTGTGCCCACCATGTTCTTAGACTTGTCAAAGGCATTAGATATTGTCTCACACCAGCAACTGCTCGTTCAACTCTCCTCAATAGGATTTTCACAATGCTCCTTGTGGTTTCTTAGCTACCTATCTGGAAGGCAACAAGCCTCTAAATGGCTACTCATCCTTTCAACCAGTTACTACAGGTGTCCCTCAAGGTTCTATCCTGGTTCCTTTCCTATTTAATATATTTATTAAAGACCTCCACTCACCATGCTAGTTTTGCTCAAATGACTCAACATTAATATGTGCGGCCTCAACAATAAATAAGATCCAAGACATGAGCCAAAAATCTTTCTCCTTTGTAGAATCCTGGCTCAGCAAATCAAACCTATTCAACCCCTAGAAAACTAAGTTAATGTTTTTTACTTCAAAATGTTGCTAAAATCAATAGGATTATTTTACCATAAAGATAGCAAATGATACTGCCATTGAAACTGTAATCACAGTAAACTTCCAGGAGTTATAATATATTATAATCTCAAATATGGCCAGCATATACTGCACACCAGAAACTAGCCTCCCTTTATAGGATCAATGGATTTCTTACAGATAATTCAAGAAAAACTCTAGCCACCACCTTCTTATTGCCGACTGCTCCTATCCTAACAAACTTAAACAATTCTCAAAGAAAGAAACGTGCCTCCTGATACAATAAAATAGCTAAATTTGCCACCAATCTCCCTCATAGGACCCACCATTGTCACAGCTTAAAGCAATTAAATTGGCATGAAATACACAACTGCTTAACATATTCACGACTAACTACAGCACACAAACTCATTCATCATCCAGAAAAATGCCCTACACTACAAAACTTATTACCTACCTACTGTCCAGAAAGGGACCTTCAGTCTAGTAACAAATTCTTATTACTTGCAGATAAGTCAAATAATGTTGCAGGAGCCTCACTCTACTCCCAATACGTTACTAAACTCTGGAACAGTATCCTCACACAACTAAAACTCTCCAACAAATTCAGTAGTTTCAACCGGCTGTTTAAACATCTTACCCAGTCCTGGTCCTGCACATGCTTATCACAAGGTTACGACTTTGTGCTCACCGTACAATATTCTCCAAATACTCTCTTTAAAGAGAATACTCTTAACCTCTCACTGAAATGCCAAAACAATTTTTATACATAATTACTGCCTGTACAATCCATTAAGGTGCATGTGGGCTTTTTCTTTAGTAACTTCTATCGCTGTAAAATCTTAGAATGTGTAAATGTAACTACTGTTTGTGTATAATTGTAAATAGAAATGTAACTACTCTGTGTTTAACTGGAACTTATATAATACAATGTAAGCAAATGGAGATTTTCTCCCCGAGCCTTTGCTGAAAATGGGTACTACCCAGTTGGACTTTCCTGGTAAACAAAGACAAATATTTATGTTCTTATTTATATATAAGGGATCTGATAAATAAATCATTATGATTTAGAGGGGGGAAATGGATGGCACATGATCCAGCCCTGAATGCGAGTTGACAGCTCTACACTTAATTGATAGAAAAATAGAGTAAATTAATGCATTACTCCCTGTGTCTATGGAAAGGCTTAACATTGCCTCTTAATCCAGTAGTACTATCTGGTGAACATCTCTGAATTGTCTACAGCACATTTAGAGTAACCACAGTTAGCCATCACATTCAGCAGGCCATAGCTGCATTTAGAGTAACTGCAGGTAGGCATCACATTCAACAGGCTGTAGCTGCATTTTAGAGTAACTGCAGGTAGGCCTCACATTCAGCAGGCTGTAGCTGCATTTAGAGTAACTACAGGTAGGCATCACATTCAGCAGGCTGTAGCTGCATTTAGATTAACTTGCAGGTAGACACCACATTCAGCAAGCCATAGCTGCATTTAGAGTAACTGCATGTAGGCATCACATTCAACAGGCTGTAGCTGCATTTTAGAGTAACTGCAGGTAGGCCTCACATTCAGCAGGCTGTAGCTACATTTAGAGTAACTGCAGGTAGGCATCACATTCAGCAGGCTGTAGCTGCATTTAGAGTAACTGCAAGTAGGCATCACATTCAGCAGGCTGTAGCTGCATTTAGAGTAACTGCAGGTAGGCATCACATTCAGTAGGCAATAGTTGAATAGTGCTGAGCTGTGCAGCTACAGTCTGTTCCATCAGTGGAACAGTGTTTCCTGTTGACGTGAATGGGTGCAACATGAGTAATAGCCACATCACCCACATGCATCATTCTTGGAAGCTGTATGCACACACATCCTTCAGTCACTGTGCAACACAACCTCCATAACAGAGAAAATGTCAGTGACCCACAGAAGCCTGTCCTTGATAAGCTGCACTCATGGATCACTGTATTTGCATGTGGCTTGCAGAAGACTTTACTTAGTTGTGTACCAGTCTACAGCTGAACAGTGAGCTTTTAACAATTGCTTTTCTCTTGTGTACCTATGCAAGATCACACAAGGTAGCATTGTGTTGTACACAAATGTTTATGAATAACATCCTGTGTCTGTTAAGAGTTTTCTCTAGATTCTCTGTCTTCCTTCCATCTTCCAAAAATGTACTGGTAAACAGGGATGTTCATCATATTTATCACTGCTGCAGTAGCTTTAGCTATATAGGTTATATGCTGCATAGGATATAACAGCCAGCCAGCTTCCAAAGCTTCAGGGCACCTTTAACATGCACAAACCTTCAGTCAGCCCAAGCTGAGCTGACTAAAAAGACAGGTTTGGGTACCAAGCCCTTCAAAGCTTTCCTGCTGCCAAAATGTATGTTTCTCTGAGGCTTTTGAGGATCTCAGGTCAGCTTGTATTGTTCCTTTCCTGGGCAGATAAGATCCCTTTGGGGAAAAATATTCTATTTTAAAAAATGTTTAATAACATTTTCCTGTTCAGTAAAGTTATTTTAAAACTAGGAGTTTGTGTTTTAATGTACTGTCATGTGACCGTATTATACTTTTAAGTGAGAGTGGTTTAATGTACTGTCATGAGACTGTATTAAACTTTTAAATGAGAGTGCTCTTTTTTTCTTGGCAGTTTAAATGTTTTTTTTAAAGTAATCAAAAAACATTTTTTTCCTGTGGGAAAATTGCGTTTATTTTACTTTTGGGGTCTAGCAACATCTTTTAAACTGCTTTTGACTGTGTTTTATTTGAAAAAAAATTACTTTTAAAAACTTTTAAGTTTTATTGGCTTTTGCTGCTTGTTTTCCCCAGGTACCAGGCACCAGGCACCATTTTCGGCTTAACCATGGAACAAACTATTGGTCCCATAGTTGCTCATTCTTCCATCCACAAAAAGAAAAAGTTAAGCAGACAGCTTTTGCCACCACAGCTGGTGAGTAATTTTCCTCATCTGCATTTGGGTGACTGCTTTGGAAATTAGATGTACCTCGGACCACTCATCTTTTATCCTGGATCCCACAAGTGTAGCACATACAGCCACTATGATCCAGGGATTAGCCACATTCATTGTGGTTGCTGTGGTCTCTTCAGGTGGCAGTGGAGTGCCACTCTTTTCACTCCTGGGAAAGGGAGCAGGGAAGGTATCCCTGTTTTGTTAGAATGTTGTGCCCATCCATGGGGAAGCTGCTGCTGCTGCCATTAATAACTCTTTTAGCCCCATTGTTCCTCTTAAAAATAAAGAGAAAAATGAACGTGTCTACTCCTCCTCAAACTTCCTTAGACAGGATTAGTGTACTGGGTCAGGCTTAGGGTTTAATTTAGGCTACTGATCCTTTGTATAAAGTAGTTTCTGTTAAAAGAAAGAGGGATACCTCTCTTCCTGAAGAGATTAAAGGTTTTGAAACTTGTCATGAAGATGAAGGTACAGATAAAGTTTTCTCCTCAGATTTCTGATTCAGACTGAGAAGAGAGCTCCGTTTCTGATTCTCCCTGTTCAGGGTTCTCTTTCTGTCAGACTATTTCCAGAATGTGCCACAGTTTTCGATGGGAGAACACTAAAGTTTCTCAGTCCCTTAGAAAATACTGTGAGCTGTTATAGAAGGAATTTCCAGAACCTTCATTTATACCTCAGCTTCTGTCACCTTTGGAAAATGTGTGTGCTACTGCTTGTAATTTTCCTGATAATCAGCCAGTTGCCTCTAAAAAGGCACATAGGATGTATAAAGTTCCTCAAGCTATTACGTTTGTATACACTCTTCCCAAACCTGACCCAACAGCTAACCCTACTACTGCTAAACATTTAGTTAATTCCAATCCTACTCTTTCTGATTAGGATGGGAAGATTATTGATAAGTATGGAGAAAATGTGTATGCTTCTGCAACTCTGATTTTCAGAATTTTAAATTGTTAGGCTCATATGTAAAAGTCTATTCTGAATAACTGTGAAAGAATGAGGAATGTTTTGTGTGAAGTTTCTTCTTGTCAGGAAAAATCCGTATTAAATAATTTGGTTACTCCTATTGTACAAGTCAATACACATTGTTTACAGTGTGTGCATGACTCACTTGATATTTCTTCCAGGGCTGTGTCCACTGGTACTGTTTTGAGGAGGTTTACATGGCTGCAGTGTCAGGACCTCCCAGATGATGTTAAAAATAAGATTTTAAATTCTCATTTGGATAGATATTTAATTGTGTCATGTCTGCTGCAGAGATGATCAAAATGGGATGAAATGGGTAAATTGTTACATTCAATCTGTAACATTTTCAGGCATCCTTGTTTTAAGGGATTCTGTAACACTTAATTCCAATTTTGGCAAAAAAATTCTCAACAAAATGCAGCTAAACAGACATTTAAGAAGAAATGCCAAGGGGTCCAAAAAGAATTAAGGAACCTCCAAAACCAAAGACAGTCCAACAAGTCAGAATGACTACTTACGGGACCTTGTCCTTTCTCACCCTGACAGCACTATTTCCCTTCCAGAAAGTCTGAATCTCCACTTTTCTCTTTGGCAACAGATAGTTTCAGGCAAATGGGTTCTGAAGATCATTCATCAAGGTTGCAGATGGCAGTGGGATGAAATTCTTCCTTTCCGGGGGTAATCCCTCATCCACCAGACCAGACAAGACTCTTATTTCCACCTGTCCTTCATTACATGCTCTCCCAGTGTGTGATAGAAACAGTTCCTGTTTCCCAGATGGGAAAAGGATTTTATCCAATGATGTTTCTAGTGCCAAATAAAGAAAATGATTGCAGAACAGTTCTAGATCTTTCTTTCCTAAACCTATTTGTAACAGTGCTCAGATTTCAAATTATGTTACTTCACATCCTGTTACCTCTTCTTTCTCATTCAAGTTTCCTGGTAACATATTTAAAACATGGTTATCACAATATCTATATTCATCCAGTCTTCAGACATGTCTTAAGCTTTTGTGTGTCTGGATTACATTATCAGGTCTCTGTCTTATCCTTTGGACTGTCTCCTGCACCAAGAGTGTTCACAAAGTGTATAGCTCATTGGAAGCTGCAAGGTATCCATATCTCACCACATTTAGACCACTTGCTCATCTTTGCAGAGTTGTTTTATAAGGTTTTCCACTTGAACTTCAATTACTATGAGGGAATACCTGTTTTCACAAATGTTTTATTCAACACTCTTTATTTAAATATTTCTGCTTTTACTATCAGTGTGTGTGTGGTGGTGCTGCGGTAGCATTGTCACCTCACAGTAAGACGTTGTCCGGTTCGATTCTCAGCTAGAGCGTCTTCTGTGTGGAGACATGCGTGAATGGGCGTACCTTCATTGAAGGTTGTGCGTCAGGGCCGACAACTCGGCACGTAAAAACCCCAATTTTAACTTCCTGGGTCCTGTCTGTGAGCCAGTAGGCTATCCACTGGGTGATATATGGGCTTGTACCAATGCCTGAGTGGGGTATTGTGTCAAAAGCCTTGGCCAGGTCAAGGTAGGCAGTGTGAATAATTTTGCCCTCATCCATTGCTCTGGTGATTTCTCAAAGAAGTCCACCAGGTTGAGTAGGCATGATCTGCCCTTTACAAAACCAAACTGGGTTGGGATCAGTGTCTGGAGGTTTACTATACCTCTATTGATCATCTCTATGATAATTCTTTCCATGGGTTTACATATAAGACCTGTGAGACCTATGGGTCTGAGTTTCCAGGATCTGTAGATGGCCCACCTTTGTGCAGAGGGATGACTGTTGCATTTCTCTATTCACGAAGGCTGTTTGGAGGCTACAGTTAAATAATAATTCCAGAGGCCCTGATAGGTCATGTTTCATGCTATTTAGAAGGTGTCCTGGGATATTGTCAGGGTCCATTGATGCAGTGTTCTTGATCTTAGAGAGAGCATTAAGGACCTGTTTCCTATGGATAGTGGGGGGGGGGGTATATTTGATGATATTTCCTGAGGGAAGGTTGAGAGGGAGAGAAGAGTAAAGTTGGAGCTGAATTTATCAGCCAGGAGGTTTGCTATATCTTCTGTCTCAGTATAGGTGGCGCCATTTACAATGAGCTCCTTGGACTTAGATGCCATACCTTTGTTTATACGTTGCGCAACATAGAATGATTCTAGTCAGAAGTGTTCTCCTGGTTTATAAGAGCTTGAAATTTTACCAGGTTTTCACTTAATAGCAGGAGGTTAGCTTTAGAATAGTTCCTGAATATTCCCAGTTTAGCCTGGGGGTCCATGTTTTATTTTTACTTCAAAGGAGACCATTTTGTGGTCTGACCTTACTGGAGAAGGCATTACAGTAGGGGGTGTGCAGCACTCTCCCATATTAGTGAGGACCAGATCCAGTATGGTTGCACCCCTAGTTGGTGTATTAGGTTTATAGGTGTGTACTAGGCTAATGGCCTGGAGGCTTTACAAGCCTAGCCCATAGGATTACCCTGGCATTGTGCCACCTGACCTTAGTTCGCAGTGCCTCTGTCGAGTAGAGCCACTGACGTGATCCCCAGGGTGAATTTTCTATTTCCCATCCATTCATCAAGATTTCTCTTGAAGAGAAACAGTGAGGTGTTGTGTTTGACATGTATGGGAAGTTTATTCCATAGCACGGGCAGTCTCTGGGCTATGAACCTGTCCCTCCAGCACATTCTGTTGATTGTGGTAATGAGGTTGAGGTCTGTGGAGCATGTGGTGTGGAGGAATTGGGATTTCTTTAGATGTAGCATTTCTAATGGAGCTGGGTCAGACATGGCTTTGTAAGTGAAGCAGAGATTGCCTCTAAGCAGGCGATATGAGACAGAGAATAGTTGGAGTTTTTTGAGTCTGTCCATATAGGACAAGTGTTTAAGGCCTAAGATCCTCTTTGTGAGGTACTTTTGTGGTCTCTCCAGTTGTTGCAGGTGTCTAGGGTGGTACATGCCAAATGGGGCATTGTACTCGATGATTGCCCTAATGAGGGAACAGTAGAGGGAGACAATGACCTCTTTCGTTCTGGATGCAAAACCCTTAGTAATGAGATGTGCCACATAGAAGGACTTTCTGACCACACTGGCAATGTGGTGGTCAAAAGAGAGGTTGCTGTCAACCTGTGTTCCCAGATCTCTTACAACACCTTCTGTGTTCAGTAAACTACCATCGATGTGGAAATTCATGGGAACCAGGTTTTTCCCAAAGGGGATGACACATTTTTTTGGCATTGAGTTTAAAGCCATGGTTTTGACATAAGTCATTGGTCTCAGTGCAGCCTTTCTGTAGGATGTCAACATCACTTGGGAGAGTTAATAATAGCTCCCAACTTAAAATTGTCTGTGTACATTGTCAGCCAGTCCCTTCATGTTGGCCTGGACTTCAGAGAAGTAGATACCAAACAGGAGAGGACCCAGCAACGAACCGTGTGGGACTCCACTCATGACTGGTCGGCAGTCTGACTTGGAGTCAGCTACTTTCACACTGTGGGTTCTATTTGTGAGCCAGTTTGCAATCCACCTAGTGATATAGGGGTTGATGCCTAGCTTAGTGAGTTTTTCTATGATTCCTGAGTGGGGAATGGCATCAAAGGCCTTGGCCAGATCAAGCTAGGCTGTATGAACCACCTTGCCTTCATCCACAGCTCTGGTGACTGACTCAAAGAAGTCGATCAAGTTGAGTAGGTATGATCTACCCTTCACAAAGCCAAACTGTGTGGGATCCAGAGTTTAGAGATTCCCTATATCCTTGTTTATTCGGTCCATGATGACGCGTTCCATAGCTTTGCATATCAGACTCATCAGGCTAATAGGGCGATAGTTCCCAGGGTCTGTATTCACTCCTCTTTTGTGGAGAAGGATGACTGCAGCAGTGCGCCATTCAATAGGGACAAAGCCTGAGGTGAGGTTGAGATTGAACAGCGCACACAGGCGAGTTGCCAGTTCACTCTGGAGTTCATGTAGAACTCAGCCAGGGATATTGTCAGGTCCCATAGAAGTTGTATTCTTGGCCTTGAATAGTCCTACTTTATGTAAAAGTCAAAGATGTCCAGTAGGCTGAAGCTGTTGTATAAAAAAATATATATACTTTAATAAAATAACAAGTAAAAACAGGTAAGTGCTTTCGTGATGTTATCGCTTCTTCAGACAATAAAACATGCGTTCAAACAAAACATTTAAAAACAATCCCTTGGCCAATCAAAATGAAAATATTAGTCATATAACTATTTTTCTTACAACATAATGATATACAGAATGTAAAACCTAATAATTCACTAGCTAAGCATGTGTTAGATTTTGATGACACACACAAATTTAAGTTTTTAGTTCTGCAGCAATTTAATATTAATATTAGGGAAGGTGATGTCAATAATGAAAATGAATTTTTGGAGTTAAAATGGATCTTAGACTTTAGAGCAGATGTGTTTCCAGGGCTTAACAGTGCTATTTCTTTAAAACCTGCTTTAAAAAGAAGAGGTCTAAATCACTGATTTATGTCATATGACTAATATTTTCATTTTGATTGGCCAAGGGGTTGTTTTTAAATGTTTTGTTTGAATGCATGTTTTATGGTCTGAAGAAGTGATAACATCGCAAAAGTGCTTGCCTGTTTTTACTTGTTATTTTATTAAAGTATATATATTTTTTATACAACAGCTTCAGCCTATTGGACATCTTTGACTTTACATATTATATAACTTTTGGATTTGTCCTGGTCCTGGTACGCTTCTTTTTATTACTACAGTGCTGTTTTAACCTGTGCCGAAGTAATACTGGCTGCCTTGCAATCTACTGGTATTGTGATTGGTCCTTTGGAGGGAGAAAAGTTGGCACTGAATCTGTTGGCCAGTATATTGGCAATATCTGTTGGCTCAGTATAGAAGGTACCATTGTGCTGTAGCTCAGAGCAAATCTGGATATTGCCGTGGAGATACTTTACATAACTATAAATATTGAGTATCTGGTCCAGGGAGTTTGTGTATTACAAATTCCAGGAATCTCTGTGCATACACATTTGATGTTGTATAGGATTCCCAGTTAATAGTGGGGTAATTAAAGTCACCCATGAATTTGGTATTGGGTTAGATGGGTCATTCTTGTTGCTTCTAGAATAAGCTCCATCTCCCGCATAGCCCTGCTTTGGATTAACTGAAGAATAAAAGTAAATGAATTAATGAAACCTGTTTGATCCACAACTCAGAACACTGCTTTAGGTAGTTTCAGTGGATATATGAAGTATAGTGCACAAAGGTGGCACATCTACAGAGTTTAATAACTACAGACCAATAGCGATTCTCTCCCCTCCCTCCAAAATATTAGAGAAATGCATTCATATGCAGCTGATGAAATACCTAACCTCAAATAACCTGCTCTCAGAAACACAGCATGGCTTTAGGCCCCAGCACAGCACCATTACTGCTTTACTACATTTTACCAATATAACAAACCAACTTAGAAACAATGGCCTGCTTGTGCCCACCGTGTTCTTAGACTTGTCAAAGGCATTAGATATTGTCTCACACCAGCAACTGCTCGTTCAACTCTCCTCAATAGGATTTTCACAATGCTCCTTGTGGTTTCTTAGTTACCTATCTGGAAGGCAACAAGCCTCTAAATGGCTACTCATCCTTTCAACCAGTTACTACAGGTGTCCCTCAAGGTCCTATCCTGGTTCCTTTCCTATTTAATATATTTATTAATGACCTCCACTCACCATGCTAGTTTTGTTCAGATGACTCAACATTAATATGTGCGGCCTCAACAATAAATAAGATCCAAGACATGAGCCAAAAATCTTTCTCCTTTGTAGAATCCTGGCTCAGAAAAATCAAACCTATTCAACCCCTAGAAAACTAAGTTAATGTTTTTTACTTCAAAATGTTGCTAAAATCAATAGGATTATTTTACCATAAAGATAGCAAATGATACTGCCATTGAAACTGTAATCACAGTAAACTTCCAGGAGTTATAATATATTATAATCTCAAATATGACCAGCATATACTGCACACCAGAAACTAGCCTCCCTTTATAGGATCAATGGATTTCTTACAGATAATTCAAGAAAAACTCTAGCCACCACCTTCTTATTGCCGACTGCTCCTATCCTAACAAACTTAAACAATTCTCAAAGAAAGAAACGTGCCTCCTGATACAATAAAATAGCTAAATTTGCCACCAATCTCCCTCATAGGACCCACCATTGTCACAGCTTAAAGCAATTAAACTGGCATGAAATACACAACTGCTTAACATATTCACAACTAACTACAGCACACAAACTCATTCATCATCCAGAAAAAATGCCATACACTACAAAACTTATTACCTACCTACTGTCCAGAAAGGGACCTTCAGTCTAGTAACAAATTCTTATTACTTGCAGATAAGTCAAATAATGTTGCAGGAGCCTCACTCTACTCCCAATACGTTACTAAACTCTGGAACAGTATCCCCACACAACTAAAACTCTCCAACAAATTCAGTAGTTTCAACCGTCTGTTTAAACATCTTACCCAGTCCTGGTCCTGCACATGCTTATCACAAGGTTACGACTTTGTGCTCACCGTGCAATATTCTCCAAATACTCTCTTTAAAGAGAATACTCTTAACCTCTCACTGAAATGCCAAAACAATTTTTATACATAATTACTGCCTGTACAGTCCATTAAGGTGCATGTGGGCTTTCTCTTTAGTAACTTCTATCGCTGTAAAATCTTAGAATGTGTAAATGTAACTACTGTTTGTGTATAAATGTAAATAGAAATGTAACTACTCTGTGTTTAACTGGAACTTATATAATACAATGTAAGCAAATGGAGATTTTCTCCCCGAGCCTTTGCTGAAAATGGGTACTACCCAGTTGGACTTTCCTGGTAAACAAAGACAAATATTTATGTTCTTATTTATATATAAGGGATCTGATAAATAAATCATTATGATTTAGAGGGGGGAAATGGATGGCACATGATCCAGCCCTGAATGCGAGTTGACAGCTCTACACTTAATTGATAGAAAAATAGAGTAAATTAATGCATTACTCCCTGTGTCTATGGAAAGGCTTAACATTGCCTCTTAATCCAGTAGTACTATCTGGTGAACATCTCTGAATTGTCTACAGCACATTTAGAGTAACCACAGTTAGCCATCACATTCAGCAGGCTGTAGCTGCATTTAGATTAACTTGCAGGTAGGCACCACATTCAGCAGGCCATAGCTGCATTTAGAGTAACTGCAGGTAGGCATCACATTCAACAGGCTGTAGCTGCATTTTAGAGTAACTGCAGGTAGGCCTCACATTCAGCAGGCTGTAGCTGCATTTAGATTAACTTGCAGGTAGACACCACATTCAGCAGGCCATAGCTGCATTTAGAGTAACTGCATGTAGGCATCACATTCAACAGGCTGTAGCTGCATTTTAGAGTAACTGCAGGTAGGCCTCACATTCAGCAGGCTGTAGCTACATTTAGAGTAACTGCAGGTAGGCATCACATTCAGCAGGCTGTAGCTGCATTTAGAGTAACTGCAAGTAGGCATCACATTCAGCAGGGCTGTAGCTGCATTTAGAGTAACTGCAGGTAGGCATCACATTCAGTAGGCAATAGTTGAATAGTGCTGAGCTGTGCAGCTACAGTCTGTTCCATCAGTGGAACAGTGTTTCCTGTTGACGTGAATGGGTGCAACATGAGTAATAGCCACATCACCCACATGCATCATTCTTGGAAGCTGTATGCACACACATCCTTCAGTCACTGTGCAACACAACCTCCATAACAGAGAAAATGTCAGTGACCCACAGAAGCCTGTCCTTGATAAGCTGCACTCATGGATCACTGTATTTGCATGTGGCTTGCAGAAGACTTTACTTAGTTGTGTACCAGTCTACAGCTGAACAGTGAGCTTTTAACAATTGCTTTTCTCTTGTGTACCTATGCAAGATCACACAAGGTAGCATTGTGTTGTACACAAATGTTTATGAATAACATCCTGTGTCTGTTAAGAGTTTTCTCTAGATTCTCTGTCTTCCTTCCACCTTCCAAAAATGTACTGGTAAACAGGGATGTTCATCATATTTATCACTGCTGCAGTAGCCTTAGCTATATAGGTTATATGCTGCATAGGATATAACAGCCAGCCAGCTTCCAAAGCTTCAGGGCACCTTTAACATGCACAAACCTTCAGTCAGCCCAAGCTGAGCTGACTAAAAGACAGGTTTGGGTACCAAGCCCTTCAAAGCTTTCCTGCTGCCAAAATGTATGTTTCTCTGAGGCTTTTGAGGATCTCAGGTCAGCTTGTATTGTTCCTTTCCTGGGCAGATAAGATCCCTTTGGGGAAAAATATTCTATTTTAAAAAATGTTTAATAACATTTTCCTGTTCAGTAAAGTTATTTTAAAACTAGGAGTTTGTGTTTTAATGTACTGTCATGTGACCGTATTATACTTTTAAGTGAGAGTGGTTTAATGTACTGTCATGAGACTGTATTAAACTTTTAAATGAGAGTGCTCTTTTTTTCTTGTCAGTTTAAATGTTTTTTTTAAAGTAATCAAAAAACATTTTTTTCCTGTGGGAAAATTGCGTTTATTTTACTTTTGGGGTCTAGCAACATCTTTTAAACTGCTTTTGACTGTGTTTTATTTGAAAAAAAATTACTTTTAAAAACTTTTAAGTTTTATTGGCTTTTGCTGCTTGTTTTCCCCAGGTACCAGGCACCAGGCACCATTTTCGGCTTAACCATGGAACAAACTATTGGTCCCATAGTTGCTCATTCTTCCATCCACAAAAAGAAAAAGTTAAGCAGTCAGCTTTTGCCACCACAGCTGGTGAGTAATTTTCCTCATCTGCATTTGGGTGACTCTGCTTTGGAAATTAGATGTACCCCGGACCACTCATCTTTTATCTTGGATCCCACAAGTGTAGCACATACAGCCACTCTGATCCAGGGATTAGCCACATTCATTGTGGTTGCTGTGGTCTCCTCAGGTGGCAGTGGAGTGCCACTCTTATCACTCCTGGGAAAGGGAGCAGGGAAGGTATCCCTGTTTTGTTAGAATGTTGTGCCCATCCATGGGGAAGCTGCTGCTGCCATTAATAACTCTTTTAGCCCCATTGTTCCTCTTAAAAATAAAGAGAAAACTGAGCGTGTCTACTCCTCCTCAAACTTCCTTAGACAGGATTAGTGTACTGGGTCAGGCTTAGGGTTTAATTTTGGCTACTGATCCTTTGTATAAAGTAGTTTCTGTTAAAAGAAAGAGGGATACCTCTCTTCCTGAAGAGATTAAAGGTTTTGAAACTTGTCATGAAGATGAAGGTACAGATAAAGTTTTCTCCTCAGATTTCTGATTCAGACTGAGAAGAGAGCTCAGTTTCTGATTCTCCCTGTTCAGGGTTCTCTTTCTGTCAGACTATTTCCAGAATGTGCCACAGTTTTCGATGGGAGAACACTAAAGTTTCTCAGTCCCTTAGAAAATACTGTGAGCTGTTATAGAAGGAATTTCCAGAACCTTCATTTATACCTCAGCTTCTGTCACCTTTGGAAAATGTATGTGCTACTGCTTGTAATTTTCCTGATAATCAGCCAGTTGCCTCTAAAAAGGCACATAGGATGTATAAAGTTCCTCAAGCTATTACGTTTGTATACACTGTTCCCAAACCTGACCCAACAGCTAACCCTACTACTGCTAAACATTTAGTTAATTCCAATCCTACTCTTTCTGATTAGGATGGGAAGATTATTGATAAGTATGGAGAAAATGTGTATGCTTCTGCAACTCTGATTTTCAGAATTTTAAATTGTTAGGCTCATATGTAAAAGTCTATTCTGAATAACTGTGAAAGAATGAGGAATGTTTTGTGTGAAGTTTCTTCTTGTCAGGAAAAATCCGTATTAAATAATTTGGTTACTCCTATTGTACAAGTCAATACACATTGTTTACAGTGTGTGCATGACTCACTTGATATTTCTTCCAGGGCTGTGTCCACTGGTACTGTTTTGAGGAGGTTTACATGGCTGCAGTGTCAGGACCTCCCAGATGATGTTAAAAATAAGATTTTAAATTCTCATTTGGATAGATATTTAATTGTGTCATGTCTGCTGCAGAGATGATCAAAATGGGATGAAATGGGTAAATTGTTACATTCAATCTGTAACATTTTCAGGCATCCTTGTTTTAAGGGATTCTGTAACACTTAATTCCAATTTTGGCAAAACAATTCTCAACAAAATGCAGCTAAACAGACATTTAAGAAGAAATGCCAAGGGGTGCAAAAAGAATTAAGGAACCTCCAAAACCAAAGACAGTCCAACAAGTCAGAATGACTACTTACGGGACCTTGTCCTTTCCCACCCTGACAGCCCTATTTCCCTTCCAGAAAGTCTGAATCTCCACTTTTCTCTTTGGCAACAGATAGTTTCAGGCAAATGGGTTCTGAAGATCATTCATCAAGGTTGCAGATGGCAGTGGGAGGAAATTCTTCCTTTCCGGGGGTAATCCCTCATCCACCAGACCAGACAAGACTCTTATTTCCACCTGTCCTTCATTACATGCTCTCCCAGTGTGTGATAGAAACAGTTCCTGTTTCCCAGATGGGAAAAGGATTTTATCCAATGATGTTTCTAGTGCCAAATAAAGAAAATGATTGCAGAACAGTTCTAGATCTTTCTTTCCTAAACCTATTTGTAACAGTGCTCAGATTTCAAATTACGTTACTTCACATCCTGTTACCTCTTCTTTCTCATTCAAGTTTCCTGGTAACATATTTAAAACATGGTTATCACAATATCTATATTCATCCAGTCTTCAGACATGTCTTAAGCTTTTGTGTGTCTGGATTACATTATCAGGTCTCTGTCTTATCCTTTGGACTGTCTCCTGCACCAAGAGTGTTCACAAAGTGTATAGCTCATTGGAAGCTGCAAGGTATCCATATCTCACCACATTTAGACCACTTGCTCATCTTTGCAGAGTTGTTTTATAAGGTTTTCCACTTGAACTTCAATTACTATGAGGGAATACCTGTTTTCACAAATGTTTTATTCAACACTCTTTATTTAAATATTTCTGCTTTTACTGTCAGTGTGTGTGTGGTGGTGCTGCGGTAGCATTGTCACCTCACAGTAAGACGTTGTCCTGTTCGATTCTCAGCTAGAGCGTCTTCTGTGTGGAGACATGCGTGAATGGGCGTACCTTCATTGAAGGTTGTGCGTCAGGGCCGACAACTCGGCACGTAAAAACTTACTACCAATCATTAGCAGACCGGAGTTCCGCTGTGGCAACACCTAACCTGGAAAAGCCGAAAGACACAACAATTGTCAGTGTGTATGTGTGTGTGTGTGTGTGTGTGTGTGTGTTTTCTCCTCTACTTTGCCAGTGTGTGAACAGTCATGAGGATTAAAGTTTGAGTTTCACTGCTCCATTTTCGGGGATTTCAGTCCTGATGTCTACTCACCATAGAGTTTGCATATTTATCATATGCATACCTCTCAACCTCTTAGTGCAAGGAATCTGGACAAAGCCCAACAAAATGGGGGGACAAAGACCCAAAAATAGGGACATATTTTAAATATTGCTCTTATAAACTTAGAAAGTTGCTAGAGTAATGGGGTTTGTTTTAACATACATTTTCTGAAGGATATGACGTCTAAAACTCAAATGTATGTCATTATTTATTGACTTCAGTTGTCAAAATCATTCCTGTGATCTGCCAGAAAACCACATATTTTATGAGGAACAGACCAAAAATATGAGCCAAAAATCTAGACATTCTGTGAAAATCTGGACAGTTGAGAGATATGATCGTATGTGAGCATGGGTGTACTCCAAGCACTCTAATTTCCTCCCAGCAGCAAACACTTGCTGAATGATTAGCTACTTTGAATTTTCATTTATGCTGCCTGCATTGACCCTTAATAAATCGATTAAAAGGATACATGTTGTAACTAATAACTGTTTCATTTTCACTAAGTGATATTTTCCATTAATGTTTTAAAGCTTCTAGGAAACCTACTGAACTTGCTTTTTAGATAATTTAAAGTACTCACTCTGTGCTTCTCCAAGTTACTCCAGTATCATTGTCATCTATAAAGCAGTCTACTTAATAAAAAGCAGTTTAATGAGAAAAAATGAATTTGTTGCAACACGTAGTAGTACACAAGAAAGTTAACTGCATTTATAAGTTGTGTAGCAATCCAATGCAGTTTGATGTATAAATAAGAAAGGGACACCAAAAATAAGTGACAGAGTTATGGGTCACCATCTCGCTTCTCAACTGAATGGTGTATCCCCTAAGCAGACATGATCACACCTTTTTAGATTAATAGGTAAGTTCTAGACTAGCTGCCCTTGCAGGTAATTTTAAGCCAAACCAATTTCCCTTTTGATGTTTGAAATAATGTATTACATTTTGTGTTCCATTGTCATTACCAATCCCATGTCCAATAATTATATTTTACCCCTAGTAAGAATAACTGGGATCATACCACAGATAATTTGAGTTAACCCATACATTGGATAAAGCATTTAGAAGCTGCATCTGTCCATTAGTAGTACAGGGAACAGTCTTGGGGAAAATCTTCTGTTTCCCATCCATAGAGCTAGGTTGAGCTTGAATTGGGACAAGGATGAGCTGGCCTTTTTACCATTGTCCTTATCTTAATGAATCCCTGGGTATGTGTGTAATCAAGAATTTATAACAAAAGATACATAAGCTACGTAATACCCTTTTCAACAGACAGGTTATATATATTTATTGCATCCCCTTGGGATGAATGGGATACAAAAATCCAATCTAAACTAATATAGAAGAAAATAAATGGAATATGTGAAATCTCCGTGAATGATGAATGAAAACTATTGCACAGTAGAATCAGGAAATGCTTTTTCTTAACGTGGAGATTCTTCTTCTCTGAAGTTACAGTGCAAGATACTTCTGTTATCATTCTGCAGACCTTTTCAGTTCTCTCTCCCACACACACAAAGTATATAGGTGTGTGTGTGTGTGTGTGTGTGTGTGTGTGTGTGTGTGTGTGTGTATATATATATATATATATATATATATATATATATATATATATTCTTTTTTTTATCAAGCATCAATAGTTTTCTCTCTGTGTAATTTCTCCAAATGTTGACCCTGTTCCCAAATATGGCATGATTAGAGTTCTTGAAATTAATATTGTTTCAGTCTTTGATATCAGAAAAGAGTATCATAGAGGCTTCTCTTGTGATCAGCTAGGCATTATCTGTTCATAAACCACTTCTTGATCAGAACAGATGCAACTTAGCTAACAACCATCTGCTGTCTTTGTAAATAATGTTTTTTGTAAAGGGGGGGGGGGCTTCACCTGTTACATACCCTTCTCATAAAATATTAACTCCATGTCTCCATGTTACATACCAGAAGAGCATGGAGACAATGTCTCAGTGCAGAGTATGGAGGTCTCAGACAGAAATCCTGCATTGCCTTCATTACAATGAAATGACCTATAACCTGGAACAGAAGCAAGGTGCCCAGTTATGCTTCTGGAGGCAGGGGTTTAAGAAAGTACCCGGAGCAGTTATAACTTGCTATCATCATAGAGCTGAAATGCCCAAAGGCAAACATTTTTTTATTTCTTGGAGATGGTACTTGGAAGTGTCTTAATTTTCATAAACAGCATATCAGCTTAGTGTGATCAGTGATACAGGACCTGAATAAGGAATGAACCTCAAGCAGGTGAATTAGGTGAATAATGCATTTACTCTTCTATGGTATCACAACAGGAGGATGAGATCTGCTATGCTAAGGGGATGAAAGCTGTGAGGATCTTACCACAGATACAACTCTGAATAGGTAGTTTCAGGGAAACATAGAAGGATGCTCAAAGGAAACTTGCTGATTGAAGGCAAAGATAGACAATCAGGTGTAGGAGACACTGGGGGTAGACCGATGCCCGAAAATTATATAAAAAGGAGAAATAAAGATGGAAAATATACTGCAGATGGTAGGAATAAATGTTTTGCCATATTAAACAATCACTTTAGTACAAGTTGAATTTCATCAATTTTTAAGTAAAGAAATATAATCTAAAACTTTAAGAAAAGGGAAAAATTGCCTCTTTACACCTCTGTAGTCATCAAATGTATATATACTAACTACTCCATCACGCAGCAGTGGAAAAATGGGAAAAAACACTGCAATGCACTAAGAATCATGAAAAAACATTCATTGTAACTACATCTGTTGGAGTGGATGATAAAAGGACAAAATAGTAATGGCTTTTAAAACATTTTCTCATTGTGTGTGTGTGTGTGTGTGTGTGTGTGTGTGTGTGTGTGTGTGTGTGTGTGTGTGTGTGTGTGTGTGTGTGTGTGTGTGTGTGTGTGTGCATGCTTCCACACATAACTGTGTGTGTGTGTGTGTGTGTGTGTGTGTGTGTGTGTGTGTGTGTGTGTGCACATGTGTGTGTGTGCATGCTTGCACACATAACTGTGTAAACTAATATCAACACATACTGGGGAGAACACTTCTGGTGTGACTTGCTGAGTTACAGATTAGTAAGGAACCAATTCACTGAGTACACGTTGTTGGGAATTCAACTCAACAAAAAATTAAATGTAAGAGTGCAAGTTTCAAACACTCCAAACATGCATATATTAACTCCTTGGTTGCAAGAACATGAAGAAAAGGGAAATTTGTGAAAAACGAATCACCACTGCTGTACCCATAGAGACTGCATGAGCAGTAACTTCTTATGGAAAACAGTAATCTGGGAGTTCGTTATCATCATGAACCTGATCTAATAGAACCTTGTCCTGTTCACACTCAGTGATGTATGAACTTAAACCAAAGGAACTCATTCAATAACGTGTGCCATTATCTGAAACTATTACACAAGCTGTACTAATTTTAAGTTTATTTTAATTGTTTTTTATTTTGAAGCAGCAATAACTCTGACTTCATATATCATAGAGCAATAAAGATACTTTTCCATCTGTGTTAGAATGCAGATGAACTATTTCACTGAGAACTTTGTATTTAGTAACAAGCTGATTCATTTACATACAACTGTTTTTCAAAGTCTCAATTTAAAAGGAGCTGCTTATCATGACGTGACTGCTACTGCTTGTTTGAATGTAACATTGCATGTTTATCTGGTTTTACTGCAATAAGTAACTGTTGTGTTTCAGTCTTCAAAGTCTTTGAAGGATATTTTATTAAAAAAATAATGAAACTGCTTTAGTACCATTTCTTTTTATTGGCTGCTGATGTCACTTACGTTTTTAGGTGGTTTGTCAAAGTTACTCTTTGAAATTACATTTGCAGGAATGTGGTTAGGATTTTGGGAACTGTGTCTCAGTTCTCAGACTATTGTAGCACCCAGCTCTGAGAATAGTAAGACATGACTGATTTCTATAGTAAACGTCTGTGCTGCTACCCCTTCCTATATAACTGCCTTCTTCTCCTATGGTAGGCATATATGTACAAACGTATACATCCATCCAGCTACATGTATGGGGCCAGTCTTGCTTTTGAAATACTAGTGACTGTCACTCACTTGTGTGTAATTACTGTAAGGATTAATTGCCAGTATACTCGGGGGATTTTCCCATGATGGTGTGACCTTGAAGTTGGTATATACAAGTAATGGGGGTGTGGGAGTGTCGGGAAGGTCTCTCCCTGCGAAAATGCTTTTCGCACCCCTGTGAGTTTTTACTCCTGGATGATGTTTGCACTTGGGAACGTATTGATCACAAATGAGTTAAATAGATGTCACAGGGCACTGAATTAAAGATATTTCTTACTTTTCTCCTTAATGAACCCTTTTATTGTTCTTGTTCTGGTAAGTTCTATCAAGTAATGGGAGTTAATGGGCCACTATCTATCAGTGATTATCTTTACTACAAAAAAAAGGTATGGTTAAATTAAGAGTTGAACCTTGTTCTGTGATTTCTTGAGTTGTGGCACTGTCAGCTGAAAATAAGATATTATGAATAAATTGCTATTTCCATGGAAACAAAATCATTTAAGTACGTTGGGCTCTGCCCCCTTTCCCACACAACTAAATTATATAAGTAATTCTGTACTCTTACTTAACCATAGGGAAGTTTTTATTTTTATTTATTTTTTGATGGTTTGTGACAATCTCATGTCCATCATATGTGATATCATAGCCATTAATTAGGTGTGAAATAAGACGTGTATATCTGGTTAGAATTTGTTACAGTAGGATAGCACTTTAAAAAATCAGTAGCTATATTGCAGTTGAACAATAAACTTTCTATAGTAACATATCTCCAGTATTAAGAAATGTTTTATTGTCAATAGTCCTCTGTTTTTTTTAAACATGAATATCACATTATTGCTTATAGAAAAATGCTATCAGAAAACTTTACAAACTGCCCTCACACAGTATAAATAACTATGTTCTATAGTAAAAGGGTACTTTGTACAGCATACCTGGTGCTATGCCATGTATGCAGAATAATAATTTGAACAGCACTGTAACACCACCTGTTGTATGTTGTATGTGTTGGATATTTACAAAGACATTGTCAAATAAAGACAAATGTGAAGGAAATATATTTGTCTTGACTGTATTGCTGTTGTAATAATGGGCTTTATTTTCTGTTTGTAGCTTATTTTGTCTACATGGGAAGGCAGATATAATCTACAATGTCAAAATCTAAACAGTTCTGGAAATGCAGATATACGGGTGAGAGAAATTTAGTATTTATGGTACATATCTGTTCCTTCAAGAATATGTAATTCTGTCTTATCTTTATGCTGCATTTGTGCAATGATTATTGTAAAATAAATTGATTTCTTTTCTGTTTGCTAATTCTCCCCATTAAGTAGAGGGTGTATGGCATTACCAGATTTTATTGATGCAGTGCATTATGAACTTACTATGTAAAACAGTCATGACTAGTATATGAGCATGTGATCACAGATGTACCAATGGGATAGCAGTACAGCAGAGGTGACTATACTGGTACAAACAGTCTCTACAATGGGAGCCACTATATTGCTGAGTACCTTCTTATGCAATAGTTTATGGCCCCCACGCCTGGCATTTCTAACCAGGCTGAACCCATGTGGATGAGGTAACCATTCACACAAAGGTTAGTGATCAATATACAGAGATTCTTAGTATCACTGCCAGGTGCCTGTTCAGTGCAAGCCACTTACTCAAATGTGCATCAGCAGACAAGTCCATTCTATGTCTAGGTACATCAAGATTGTAATATCCTGGTGTATTCTTTCCCCTTGTTGGATAATCTGTGTGAATCTCCTCTGTCCAAAAATCCTACCCTATAATCATTCTGATCACACCTAAAATATTAATGTCACTTCCCTTGATGGCTAATGGTCTTCCTGTCTTATAAATATTTAGACTACAGTTAAAATTATTAATAACATTTTTTCTGTAATATGTCATTCTTTCTTCCAGCTGTAACCTCAAGTATGATCTGTCTGTTAGCAATGACCACAGCCTAATGTTGCCGGCTAATCATCCAATAGAGCAATCAGCCCAGAGCAGAGCTGAAGAAATGTGTGATGCAGTGGCATTGGGGAAAGAACACTACACATAAGGATAATGTATATTAGTATTTTTTTCTGCAGTGTTAGTAACTTGAAAAGTTGTTGAACAGTATATTTCTTTATTTACCATTTGATAATCAAATTGGTTGACTTGTTCAGAGACAGCCATAACCTAGGCACAAAGTCATAAACAGTGTATACAGTACCATATCTTAAAAATATTCGAGATATACAAGTCAAGTTACATTGGCAGCAATACAATTAACAGTACAATAGCAAATGGAGCAATAAATGCATAGTACATTTACAGCCATTAAAAGGTTAAAACAGTGCTTCTTTCAGTGTGGTAAAAGAATGTAATAAATGTAAGGAGAGAATAAAAACTAAACAACTATATAGAATAAGATGAGTTAGAAATGCAAGCAGATTTTAAAAGTAGAAGACAAAGATTTAACAGTGAATGCAGCAATAAGTGATTTGTGGTATCTAATTATGCATTATCCACTGTACACTTTCGAAAGTGATAAGGCATATTTAGGTGTTGTTTTGCATCATTCTTCTGTATTTTATACAAGTAACCAATAAACAGGGGTGTCAAACCTGTATTAAACAATCAAGACAGTCAGTTGAGGAAGTACAGTGACATAGTGAAAGTATTAATGGATTAAATAATTAATTAATTAATTAATTAATTAATTAATTAATTAATTAATTAATTAATTGCAGTTGCTTATCAGGAACTCATACTGGACAGAAAGCACCCTTTCAGTTGTTGACCCAAGGTGAAATGCTCCAAAAATACAAAACACAAAATAAAATAAAGAATTGCAAAATACAAATAAGAAAATGTAACAAAGATATCACTGTACAATTTAAATATAGGTTTTTGGAAAACTGAGATGAAAGGGCGGCCACAGTGGTGCAGCAGTTAGCATTGCTGCCTCACAGCAAGAAGTTCTCCGGTTCCATCCTCGGCTGGGGTGCTTTCTTTGCGGAGTCTGCATGACCTCCCTGTGGTCGCTCCGGTTACCTCACACATCCCAAAGACATGCAGTAGGCAAATTGGACACTCTAAATTGGCCCTAGGTCTGAGTGAGTGTGTGTGTGTGTGTGTGTGTGTGTGTGTGTGTGTGTGTGTGTGTGTGTGTGTGTGTGTGTGTGTGTGTGCGCCTTCTTTGGAAGGGCTGGCAACTCGACACTGTAAAACTCCACTGCCAATCATGAGCAGACAGATGATCTGCTGTGGCAAACCCTAACCAGGAAATAGCCAAAAGAAGAAGAAGAGAAAACTGAGATGAAAATAAGGTACTGAAAACCCAATAAGATTCAGATAACTAACTAAGCTTGTAATATGTAATATACCACCTAAACATAACTTCTAGAACTGAGTATATCTAAATAAACTATAAACATGAGTAAGGTATCCTGTGTGATGGAATTTGGATGAATCAGAAAGGATTTTAAAATACATGTTGAATAATGAATTGGGGAGGTGGCCTGTAAATTTGCAACCTAGGAATAGAAGACTGAAGTGGACTGTGTTATTTGGACTGGAGATTCTCAATCTGCCACACAAAAGTAGCAAAGCGGAATTAATTATATGGAATTAGTACATAACAGATTAAACATATTGTACTAGAAGTAACTGTCATTCAGGCAGTCTCATATGCCTTAGTTAATGGGGACTAACCTGAAACAGATAGAGATAAGGGCTCCAGTGTGCAGGAGAGATGAGGTAGGAGTATAGATGAAATTATCCAGGTGGTAATGTGCATAAACACAGCCAAAATGCTGTCAGGTGTTATAGTTGCAAATGAACCCTTGCGTAATAACCCATCTTGTATGTCATATCTGCTAAATTGCAACTTGCTGTATGACATGACTCTGCACATATGCACCATACAGGATGTGGTGGTATTTTTAAATTTGCCATGGGAGGGATTTATAAAACAGGGTGCAGATGTTTCAGTCCAAATGTAAAGTGCAGCTACTATTGGAGTCAGAAGCACTGAAGTGGCAATGTATAATTTTGTGATCTTAGTAAACCTGAGTTGTGCTTAAATAGTGGATATAATGTGAGAAAACAGACACAAAATGGCAGCCTACTGAAGCTAGCAACTGCAATATGTGGGTAATGCAGTTATTTGGTTAGTACTACAATGATATGACTTTTGGTGAAAAAACAGTAGCACTAAATATAATATGAGGATGTCAGCTATGGATATGTTGGACATTGTAATAAGAAAAAAATATACACTTGACCTTAATTCTCTATTAAATAGAAAATTTCATTGAGTTTATACATTATATCTTGGTCCACATGTGATCAGCTTTCTGAGTTTCAACATTATAGTAGTTATTAAATAATCAAATAAAATTGCATCCAAAAGACAACCACAAGGCATTCTGTAGTTATGTCAAGAATCTAAATGGCAATGCTCAGACCTGCTCTGAGCTACAACAGAACAGCATTAAATATACTGATCCCAAGGATATTGCCAATATCCTGGCAGACTGATTTAGTGCCAGCTTCACCCCCCTCTCACCCCCTAAAGGGCCCATCTCAAAACCAAAAGATTGCCAAATTCTGGTAATCATGGCCACATAGGTAGAAACCACACTCTCCAAAGCTAAGAATACAGCATCTATGGGACCAGATGACATCCAGGGCTGTGTACTACATGAACTACAAAATGAACTGGCACCTCACCTAAGTGTCATGTTTAATCATAGCCTCACCTCAGCCTTCATGCCCACTGAGTGGCGCACAGCTACAGTTATCCCACTCCACAAGAAGGGATTTACCTTGGATCTTGGGAACTACCATTCCATCAGTCTGACGAGCCTGATCTGCAAGGGCATGGAACGCATTATCATGGAACTTATAAACAAAGACATTGGCAACCTTCAAACACTGGACCCCACCCAGTTTGGGTTTGTGAAGGGCCGATCGTGTCTCCTGAACCTGATTGACTTCTTTGACTCAGTCTCCAAAGTTGTGGACAAAGGTAAGGTGGTCCACACAGCCTATCTGGACCTCACCAAGACCTTCGACACCATCCCCCACTCTGGAATCATAGATAAACTTACTAAGCTGGGCATAAATCCCTACATCACTCAATGGGTTGCCAACTGGCTTACTGATAGAACCCAAACTGTAAAAGTAGCTGACTCCAAATCCAGCTCCAGATAAGTGACAAGTGAAGTACCTCAGGGTTCAGTCCTGGGACCACTCTTGTTTGGGATCTACTTCTCTGAAGTACAGGCCAACACTAAGGGACTCTGGCTAACAAAGTTCGCAGATGACTGCAAACTGGGAGCCATTACTGAATCCCCAAATTATGTGGATATTCTACAAAAGGCCTTACAGAAACAGATGCCTGGTGCCAGAGCCATGGGCTCAAGCTTAATGCCAAGAAATGTATAGTTATCCCCTTTGGAAAAAAACATGTACCCATGAATTACACATA
The DNA here is from genome assembly GCF_019279795.1 of Protopterus annectens. NCBI lineage: Eukaryota > Metazoa > Chordata > Ceratodontiformes > Protopteridae > Protopterus > Protopterus annectens. The sequence continues at coordinate 1,184,809,822 of NC_056731.1, read as the reverse complement.
GGTGGCAGTACACTAAACATTGAAAGTGTGATGAGAGATTTAGGGACACAGGTGGACAGTGGTCTCACCTTCGATAACCACATCGCCACAACAGTCAGGAAATCCTTCTATGTGGCACACCTCATCACTAAGGGCTTTTCATCCAGAAAAAAGGAGGTCATTGTCCCACTGTACTCATCCCTCATTAGACCCATTATAGAGTATAATGCCCCGTTTGGTATGTACCTCACAAGACATCTGCAACAGCTGGAAAGGCCGCAGAAATACCTCACTAAAAGAATCACAGGCCTAAAGCAGATGCCATATGCTAACCGTCTAAAAAAACTCCAGCTGTACCCTGTGGCATATCGTCTACTTAGAGGTGATCTCTGCTTAACATACAAGGCCCTGTCACACCCTGAGCTGTTAGACATGCTCCACTTAAAGAAATCCCAATCCCTCAAAGCCACACGCTCCAGGGATCTAAACCTTGTCATCGCAATGAAGAAAACATGCTGGAGGGATGGGTTCCTGACCCAGAGACTCCCCATACTCTGGAATAGATTGCCCATACATGTCAAGCAGAGCGCATCCTTGGCCCTCTTCAAAAGGAACCTTGATGATTGGATGGGAGATAGGAAATTCACCCCGGGGATCAGGTCAGTTGCCCTGCTAGACAGGGGTCCAGGGAAGTAAATATTGTGGGAAGAAATATCCAGGGAATTGTTATGGCTAGGCTTGTATAGGCCCTAGGGCTGATAGCCTAGTACCAACCTATGAACCTATATAGTTACTAAATAATTATACAATACTGAACGAACTGATAGAATTCAAGATTCCTTAACACAGGTAAGAAACTAAGATTAGCTTGGATATTCAGTCAGGGCAACTTCCTAATAAATACTTTAATTTATTTTTAGTCTTTCTGTGGAACTATGGTAAGATAAAGTAAGAAAAATACAGAAGACTTTACAGAAGAACAGAAACCTTACGAAATTAGAGGAAGAGAGTTGATAGTTTAAGGTAAAATCATACATGCTTATTGGATTTACAGTTTGTTCTTAGAACTGTAATCCTCAAACTTTGTAATATTTTTGCCCTCCAACTATTGACAGAAGTATAAACATGTCATTAGTTAGAGAGGGACCTTTTATTGCCCAGGGGAAACTTTTTGAAGATTATATTAATTTTACCTAGAAAATGCCTTGTCAAGGAAAGGTAAGTAAGAAGGAGAACAACATGTTTATCTTTCAAGGCCATCCATGTTAAAAGGGTTACAAAGGTCCACAAGGCCACTAAACTGTGTGTGCTTATTGCAAAGTGTGGATATACTTAGGAAATAATACTTTTAAACTACATGTATAGACCAGAGAGCAAAGCATTTCAGTCAGACCTGGTGCTTACCACTTTTTCAGTACCACTTACATCTTTCCAGTTTAACACTTTTAAATATTTTTAAAGTAATTGTGTTTCGGTAATTTGCTTACGGTGATTTATGAGTGGTGATGCGAGAATCATTTCATTACCAGACTAGACCCGAGTCCTGTTGAGCAGTTATTTTGTAAATATCATTAAAGGTTTCCTGAAGGTTAACATTACTATGAATATCTGACTGACTATATTTTACCCTCTTCTTTATCTGATTCCATAAGTCAGTCCCATGAGGTTTATTTTATCAGTATCTTGTATATTGTCAAGGGGCATTATAAATAGAGATATGACGGGATGAAACATCATTTACTCTTCCTGTTCAGAACAAATCTAAATTTAGTACCAATTTTAACTGGAATAAAAGTAGCTTTAACAGTGTGAGTAGGAAGAAAAATGAATTGAGACTAAGAGAGCCACTGGAGTGTAGAGGGATTGTGTAGGACCTGGGTAGGCTTCAAAGATCACAAATGTAGCATTGTGCACTATAGAAGTTGAAGACCTAGGCTGAGTAAGAGTCTATATTTCAAAAGCAATCAAGGAGGAAGGGTGAAGAATAAGGAGGGACTTCTTGTTTGCCTTTCCAAAACGCCAACCAGAAGATGGGAAGACAGCCTGGAACCTACCTGAACAGGATGAGCTGGGCCATCGGCTGTCAAGCGACACATCCTGTGGTCTAGAAAGTCAGAAGTTTCCATCCTTATTGATGCATTTACTGTGTTTAATTTGCAAAATTAGTTCCTAAAAATTTTAGTTTTTTTGGGATTCTAAGTCTCCTTATGACTTATGAAGTGTCAGTGGCTAAATACGCAAGACTTTTGAGAAATGTTTGTAATTGCATGGATAAAGCCATAATTTCATTTAGTACAAAATGAAACTATAAGCATTGCTAGTGTTTTAAAACTTGATCGAATTTTAGGTTAGTAAAGTTAACATGGATTTTATTTAATAATTTAACATGTTATAATATTTTATGGTAAGATTTGTTTAGTTTTGTTATTTGCTATATGCAATATTTTTACTGCTGTAATTTGATGTGTATATATTGCTTTTAAATTTTTGGCGCAATTCTGAATGGTTAATTGAGGGGTGGGTATATATTTGGCTGGGTTTTTGTGTGATATTGTTCTGAGGAAGTCTCTGTAATAGAGAGGAAAGCGCTTAACTTCAATAAACGTGATGTCCTTTGGATTTCTCACATTCTGCTGGTTGGTTCTTCTGTGGTTTTCTACTATTTTATGATTGTTTGTACTCTTACAAGGTTGCTAAGGCCTGGAACTTCTTACCTGTATCCATCATGTCAATACTCTCGCTCACATCTTTCAAAACCACTGTGAAAGACTTCCTGGCTAAAATCTGGCTTTGTTCTACCTCAAAACCATGATAAACTATCCCCAGGATTCACGAAGCCTCCGTGTAAGAGTTATAACTCTTACACGGAGGCTGCAGTTAAACGGAGTGATGTCAGCATGCTTTGCATATTCATGAGAGCATGCTGAATCACACCTAAGTCTAACACGGTCCGTGTAAGACAGTAGGGGGCGTGTCCGTAGGCCGAGCCCTGTAAGCGGACACGCCCCAGAAGTGTAAAAGTGCCCAAAGTAAACACCCACAACAGAGTCCACGGAAATGTGAATAAACACAACACAACACATGCCCCCACAGACTATGAACATAAAATATATATAAATGAACATGTTATATATTTTTTAAATTGTAAAGATGTTTAACCGTGAGTGCGCTCGTTTGCGCGGGCGTGCCCGTAGCGCAGCTACAGTTAGCAGTCAGTGGGAAAGCATATAAGAACTAAATATGCAAAATAAGCCAGGAAGCAATAGCGTAGCGGTAGAGATGTTGGCTGAAGAGCAGGCATTCATGGTTCGAGCCCCCACAACACCAATTTTTTTTTTCAAAATAAGCAGGAAACAAGTCCCTGACAAATATGTACACATAAAACCCCAATATATGTAAAATGTAATGAAATAGCCCATTTATATTGAAGACATGTGAGGTAACAAAAGAAGAAAAAATGCCAGATGTGCTCATAGCTGAGCTACAGTTTAACAGAGTGAGTGCATGTGCCCGTAGATGAGCAGTGGTTTAACTGGTGCAAAATGAGTGCCCGTAGCTGAGCAGTGGTTTAACACGCTAAATCTATGTGCCCCTAACTGAGCTGAGCGTAATATGCGTGCCGATAGCCAAATGAGGCTTAAAGCAGCGTACCCCGTTTGCGCGGAGCTGCGCACCGCGCAAACAAGCTAACCGACGGGCAGCGTTGAGCAAGCCGTATCAAAACTGCCTTTACACAGACACACCCCTCAGCATGTCTAGACAGTCATGAAAAATAAAAAGCAGTGGCCAGGTTCGAACCCAGGATACTATACACCATAGTCAAGGTACAGAACCACTAAGCCATGACAGCAGTACCTGTAAATGCAATAATAGCTAATATATAGGAATGAATACAAACTAGAGCATGACAATGCAGGTTTACTGAAGTTGATACAATTCCAAAATGGCCAATCACAGATATGTGCGGGAAAAACGGACTATATAAGCCCCATAGGCGGGAATACACAGCATAAACGATTGTAGAACTGACCTGCAGGCAGAATGACAGGAGTAGGAGAGGGTAGTCGCTTTCGAGCACAGAGGTGGGGTGTTGAGGAGTCCAGGTACATGGTCTGGCTCCTAGTCCATAATCATGAGGCCCAACTCATGCAGGGCCAGGTCCTCTGGGGAGCATACAGGGCTGAGGCGTGGGACGGTTGGCTCATGATCTCACCAGTGCCACAGGGATTCCAAGGACTGGTGAGCAGGTCCGTCACCACCATGCGGACCTGAAGAGATGCAAGCAGGACCAACTGAACCTTTGGATCCAGGAGGCCCGGCAAACACCCAACGCCCCACTACTGAGTAAGTAACATTTAATTATGTATGTAAGAAATTAAACTAGCTGATATTATGGAGATGTGTATTCCAATATTACTTCATTTATATTACAGCTGCAGGTGTCCGTTCTGCGAACCGCAGAGCCTATGGCGATAGGCTGGTGCGGTTGCGCCACCAGGCAGGTCAGTAATCCACTACCAGTAACTGTAAAGAAATATAAAAGTATGACAGTCAGCAAAAGAGTGCAGTGTAGTCAGTAAGGAATAAAATCTGCAAGTAACAGTGTGAAAGTGTATGCAAGTATTGCTTGATTACAAAAGTGTGTTTCAGCCTGTAAGTTTAACCTAAACATGAAACTGTCCAACATATATTCTGAAATAAAAATGCCCTGCCTGTAAGAAAATAGTACACAACCTGCAGCAGGCTGAAAAGTATAGCTGCAGAAGATGATGAAATCACATGTGTGAAATATATCCCTGTGGAAATACTGAAACATGACAGAAGTGAGACTGCTGGAAAGGATTGTAATAACTACTGGTAAAACATGTCAATAAAGCCTAGAAGTACCATCCTGAATAGTAAAATGAAAGCAAGTGAGAGAGTGTGAGAAAGTGTCATGAATCCAGCAATACAGTAGTAATAACCCCTGAATAAAGTATACTGCAGTCAAGACAGAATGAAATGCATGTGAGATTCAAAACCAAACAGCAAAATCTGTTCAAAGTGTTGCTGCATCTGGAATGTGTATCCCAAAATCTGGATATGTTGCTCTCAGTCTGCAATATGCAGATAGGATGTTTGTCTGATATACCAAACATCCACACTTGTCTACAGCTATATAAAGCAAATGTAGCAGGATGATGTAGCTGAACAAAGCTAGATATGAATGTGTATGAAGAACCATAAAATGTATATTGATGTTGCAGTAACAGTCCTATCACCAAGTTGAAATAGTTATCATATAGGAAACTGTAGTTAGAACAGTAGTGTGTATATAACTGTAGCTATTAGAAATGTACAGCATATGTATTGTTATTGAAAAGGTGTTAATATTACTTTCTTCACCCCACCCTATAACCACATATAACCCATTCCACGTGAAAATGGTATGTGCAATCACAATTAACACCCCTGGACGTTTGTCCTGTTGGGTCATATATATTTGCATGTCTGTTGATGCATCTGCCCTGTTCATACATCCACACCTGATGGCCTGTTGCCATCAATTAACCCTACATGTTGTTGGACTGTGTATTTCTGTTCAAATTATGCATGTGTTATGCACGCTGTTCAATGGTGTGAATATCTGGGTGTTTGGTTAATGGGAATACTAATGCATGCTGTTACAACTAATTGTGAATGGTATTATATGTCACTAACCCAAACTGTCATGACATAATGCAAAACATAGTACGACAGGGAAGGCGGGTTCCAGCGGACCCACCTCTCCCACCTCAGCTGGCGAGTGCACCTGGCACTAGTGCCGAGTCCGGACCCTCCTCCGGTGGCCCTGTGCCACCTGCGGGTGGAAGCGCTGCAGGGGATGGGGCTCGCCCCCCCTCTGCAAGTGTGGCCGGAGGAGAACCACCACTCACCCTCCGTAGCGTCCGGACTGTGGTGCGTAGGGAGATTCGGGACTCTGTTCTCGAGCCCCTACGCCAGCTCGAGGCATGGGTGGCGCAACTAACGGGCATGCCTGTTGCCCCGCCTACACAGCCCCGTCCTGGGCAGTGAAGGAACAGTGGCAACTGCCTATGGGTGGGGATATCAGTTCCACTGTTGCCATCTGTGGGCTCATGGGCTCTGGATATCCAAACCTCCGTCCCGTCAATTGTGTAACCCCCCCACATGTGTCATACACCGCCCCTGTATGCGTCTTGTTTGTCTTGTCTGTTTACCTACCCAACCTACCTCCCCAGCTGTACCGACTTCCTTCACCTGACATACCACTCTCACCTGAAAAAAAAAAAAAAGGGCACTCTGTACCCACAAAAAAATTACGCCCCATACATAGCTGCCCATTCCGCACACATGTCTACTGGACATGGAACCTATCAATTACAATTGGCTGTACAACAAGTATTATTGTTGTCCTGACACCTCTCTCAGGGGTGGAAGGTTTCAAATGTCACACCAAATTACATACATATGCACAGCTGTTGCTGATGAAGAAATGGGCAGCTATGGGCCTTACCTACATCCCTCCTGCACATCCCAAGCTTGTTTCCCTACTGTCTTACCCTCTTTGTGACCCCTTTTCACCACTTTCCTGTCTCCCCATTTTCTTTTCTTTCAAAGAAAATAAGCGGGTGTGCAAGAGTAAGCACGTTTAAGCGGTTGTAAGCGGGTGTGCGCGGAGCTAACCGCCAGTGCGCATGCGTGAGCTCCGCGCAAACCAGCGCTAACCTGGTTACAACTGCTTAAAAGTGCCTTAGTCACTTTGATTGACAGGTCCTGTACTCAGTTCAAAAGCAAAATAAAATCCCACTGTGAGTCCCGAACCCAGGACCTTGGAAACAGTAGTCTGCATGACTTACCACTAAGCCATGACTCTTATACAAGAACATTGTGCTAAAATAAATATATCATGTAATAGTAGGAATGAATGTAAAGGGAATATAGATGTGTAGTACACAAAGCATGCCATTTAGAATTACTATCAAAACTAGTGGATTTCCATAATAGTAGTGTGTGAACAGAAACAGCCATGCTAGTTGGAAGCTAGTAGGTAATAATGTCACTATAGCACCTTGCAAGCCACACACATACTCACAGCAGGATAAGCACTGCCCATACCCCACAACCTCTTACAGGAACACATCTGGACCAAGTAATAAAATATGTGGAGCAAAGGCCCAAAACCAGGGACACATTACAAATAATGTTACAACAAACGCAGACAGTTCAGAGAGTAACAGGGTCTGCACTTTGTGGGATGTTTGGAAGGGTATGCAGTCTGAAACTTGAATGTTTGTCACCATATTCTGACTTGAGCCCAGAGTGACTTGCCAGAAAAAGGTGTGCATGAGATATTGACCAAAATATGAGGCAGAAATGTGGACAACCTGCAAATATCTGTACACATGACGGGTCTGACACCACCATATTTGAATAGTTAAGAGCCTAGACATAGCAACAGTGAATGACTTACAGGGATGCCCCACAGACCCCATGTGAAATGTACAAACAGTAGGCAGAAAGGTGTAACACATGCAATGGTAACTATGGAGTCCTGAAAGTATTCATCACTTGCATGGCAGAAAAAGTGTAGTAATACATATGCTCATGCTAACCCACAGTCACAACTGCAGCATACCAGACATTTTAATGGGTGTACCCCACTGATATGTACCATTCCATGAGGCACATAACAGATGAACCTGAAAGTCTCTGGGGCCTGCTCAGCAGCATACTCAAATACCCTAATAGATGTCAAGGCCCACACCATGGCCAGACCACACTGCATGCTGTAACACCCTAGCAGATATAGCAAGCATTCCAAGGTGTGAATGTACATGGAAAATAGGAAAGCTACAGCAGCACACTACAGTCAAGACACCTAGCAGGCATACAAGTAGTGACTGTAAAGGGCAACTATTGAAGCCTTAGCAACAAAGTGCAAGCAAAAGTGAAAGGAAAGCACACACACACACACATTAACAGTAGTAGTAGTTGTAGGTGTCAGTGTACATACACAGTTAGTACAGGAAACTGGAGAAATGAATGGAGGAATGTTAATCTACAACACACCTGGAAATATGAGAGAGATACCAACCTTTACACTCACAGAACATTGTCCACAGCATAACAGCATGGTCCCTGCCCTTAAAATCTGAAAGGGCTACGCCTATCTCACATACCTTTTTATAGCACTGTTCTGAAATCACAGTGAGAACTGCAATCAGTACACAACTGGCTGCATGCAATTAGCAAATGCTGGCTAACAATTGGTGCAGAGGCCATCACATGGGCATATGCAGATACCTACAAAAGTATGCTGTACTCCCAGTCCACACATGCAATACTTTCATTGCACCCTGAGAAGGACGTGAGAGACAGACAGAGAGAGAGAGAGAGAGACAGAGACAGAGACAGAGAAAACTGCAATTAAGCAGACACAAACAAATTGTTCAGCAACAGCTACCTGAAAGCTGACAACTGGGAAGTGGAGCAGCAGGACAGAGAACCAGACGGCAACACAAGCAGCTGTGACAAACACAGGTAATGTAAAGTAATACTATAAAGGTCTACATACTGTGAACCCTCCATATGTGTCATTGGTCTGTATCCATATGTATATGAAGATGTGTAAAGGGCAGGGGACATACAGCAACTATCAGTGAAGGCTGTACATACATTTGTATGTGAGAGCATCTATGTGCACATATCAATGTTGGTTGATTGTAGGTTGTAGTGCCATGTACAAAGTAGGTTTCACAGTTATGTATGTTTAGCAGTATGTTAGTGTGTGTATACAGTATGGTAGACAAATATGTTGATATACCTGTCTAACATATGGATACGTATGTATGTCAACATATGTATGTGTATATATATATATATATATATATATATATATATATATATATATATATATATATATGATATGCATATATGTATACATACATAGAGAGAGAGATGTAGGAATACATAGACAGATGTAGATAGAATATTGTACAAACATATCTATGTAATGCACACATACAGATATAGATATATGTAGATACATATACATAGACAGACTGATCTGACTATCTACAGGTATGACTGTATATGACGACCTGCAACACAGCCTATCCCACCCCCTCTGTCACTCACACCCCTCTGTGTCCCCCCTCCACATCTATAGCAATATATGTACATCAATATATATATGTGTATATGTATACGGACATATATATATATATATATATATATATATATATATATATATATATATATATATATATATATATATATATATATATATATATATATACATATATATATATATATATATATATATATATATATATATATAGAGAGAGAGAGAGATGTATATAAATTCTGAGTGAGGCACATGTGTACAGATGTATTGCAACAGGTGCCTGGTGACAAAGGCATGGAGTGAACACCAGTGTCAAAACCGGAGTACCATACCACATTCCAGATCACCTACACCAGTAACCACCAGATATGTGATTGGCTGCCCACCACTGCATGTGTCAGGGGTGAACAGGGTCATAAATGTGTACAATAGTGGCCCCAATGATATTCACAGTGGCACACTATCCCTGGAATACCTGCACATGGTATGTGTCAGCGGACATGGTGTGTCAGCTATGGACATGTAGGTCGGTGTACCCCTCCACACCACATAATGGATGCCATGGTATGGACCTCACATGACAGCTACAGATATGGAGAAGGACACAGTGACATGTACAACACTGTGACAATGCACTCAAACACATTACCAATGCACAGTGACTGACAACACCACAGAGTACACATATGCTACCCACATAGAGGTTACCACTCCCGGATTTACATATGTAAGTCACACCCATGACAGATGTCCAACAACCATAGTAACACCTCACACCATCCACAACCTAAATGTCTGCTGTGTGTCGTCCGTGCCACTGCAATAGAGTGCACATGTGGAGGTAAGAGTTCCTACCCACAGATAAGACATACCCTGCAATAAACCACACAGTGTTAAGAAGCAAGACTCCCCATGAGTACATGTCACACATACCCCTGCTGAATGTTAGTCAGATAGGTAATATGCCATATGAGTCACCCTGTGTAACTGTGTGACAGCAGCAGGTACCATCACACCACATGTGTCACAATGGTCAGGGTAGCAGAACAGTATGCTGCTGTAGTCCCAGGGGCAATAGCATATTGTATAGTATTGTATTGTAATGTAATGTATTGTGTTGTATTGTATTGGTATGTTGAGGTGCCTCCTTCGTGGAGTGGAACCACTGCTGCTGTGCGCCAGTGTACAGGTACATATCCTGTAGTCAGGCTAGTGTTACATAGCACTTCTATATGTGTGTTTAGCTCCTGTCAGAGTTTATGTAGCATGCAACTGGGGATACCATCAGGTCCCATTCATGTTGTGTATTCTGCTGTCCTGAGGGTGGCTCTCACCTGGACATCTGTGATGACAGGGAGGTTACAGTCAGCTGGGATAACTATGTCTTATTTTGGGGAGAGGGCGGGTGACACCTGCACTGAACCTGTCTGCCACAATGTTGTCGATATCTGTGGTGTCAGTGAAATATTTGTTGTTGTGTACTAACTATGGGCATAGAGGATGGATCCTGACCAGGTTGCTAACATAACTGAAGAAGGCCTTCTGGTTATCTGTAGTGTCCCTCTTGATTTCCCTCTCAAAGTTGCCCATGGATTTTGTATGATGGAAAATAGATCCTTACTAGTGCTGCTCAGACATGCCCTCCCTTTATGGAATTATGCTCTGTCTTGCAGTAGCTTCCATCTTCTGTAATACAATCTGTCTATGGCTGGGGTCCACCAGACAGGATGCTGTCCCTTTGTGGAGAGTGTCTTGGTCATATATGGGATTGCATGATCCATGCATTCTCGGAGATGTCTGTAGAAAGCAATTGTGTAGGGGTCAGCATTGTGGGTTGTATCTGCCACTGGCCCAGTGGGCTGAAAGGATACCATGTCACTGTTACAAAGTGTAAAGTTTGTATCTGTAATGTTATGCACTATAGTCGTTTGTGCTGGTGGTGGAGGTGGGATATGTATATCCAGGGCAATCAGTGTGTGGTCAGCTCACAGTAGTTGATGATGTAGGCCATACAGTACCTAGATACAAACCCCAGAGTGAGGAGGTGCTCTTGACCTGAATCAGTGTTCTGACTGCTGGGGTTTGGTAGTATGTCGTATGGAGTGTGCCAGGTACTGTTGCACAGTTGCTGGCTGAGCACTGATACCTGGCCATCTACATGTGTATCCACCAATAGACAGACAGATGCTACATATGTGAGATATGTTGTATCATAACAGTCGAGTAGCATGTGTAGTATGTGTGCCAAATTCTGCTGACATATATTGCTGATACCAGGTTATTTTCTTTCTCAGGTACATGGCCCACCAGCGGAATCCCACCTACTCCACAGCTGAGGATGAGGAGATACACCAGAGCCTGGTGCGGGATTATGCAATACTCTTTTCCGCACCAGCCAGAATCAGCAGGAGAGGGCTGCACTGTGGCAAGACCTTGTCCGTCGGGTAAATGACATAGGCACGCATAATAGGACATATGAGCAGGTACGACATCACTGCAGTGATTTAATCAAAAATGTCCGTCAGCGTGCGTCGGATATCCACAGGCAACAGGTTGCCACAGGTGGTGGGGTGGCTACACATCCCCCACTCACCAGACTGGAGGGACTACTCATGAGTGTAGTGGCTCCAGTCCGCCAGCAACAACAACAGCAGCAGACATGCATTATGATGGAGGCTGGAGCCACGCAGCAACAAGACAGTGAGCGTGCAGGTAATATGCCATATGTATAGTTGACTGTTGTGTACACTGGTAGTTAATGCATGTGTGAGGTGTGTCCTTGGTTTGTAGCTGTCACCATAGTATTTAATGTGCAAGTGTGATATCCTCAATATTAGCAGCTGACCTGTGAAAGGCGACTGTTGTACTACTGACCTGTATCATACTCAGTAACAATGGCACAGTTGTGCCCACTGACATTAGTTTCTTCACGTCTGCAGGACCCTCTGGTATAACAGCAATGCAGCCTATCCATGCTGGTGAGTGTGTATTAACAATTCCTGTAATAGTGTTGATAGTAATAGTACTATTTGGCTCACTTAGTAGTGCTCTTTGTATGCATGTAGGTGTGTCTGTGTCTGTGTGTTGATATCACGCATACTGAGTACTGTACAATTGTGTGAAACTGTGTGCATGTGTGCATGTGTGCATGTGTGCATGTGTGCATGCGTGTGCATGTGTGCATGTGTGCATGTGTGCACCTGTGCATGTGTGCATATGTGCATGTATGCATGTGTGCACCTGTGCATGTGTGTATGTGCATGTGTGTCCATGTGTGTGCGTGTGTGAGCATTGTGTGTGCGTCATGTGTGCATGCATGTGTGTGCGTGTGTGCATCACTGGTAATGTGTAGACATTGTAAACTGTGTTTCCTGTTTCCCTCCCACAGGTTCTGTTGCTGCTCTGGTGTCATGTAGCAGGGAACCTGAATCAGGTGCCGTGGGTACTGATAATGATGACATCTGTGTAATGGCACAGGAAAGTATGCCAGGGTCCGCCATTGGTCAGCCGATTGACAGTACACAGCTGTCGACCCCATCAATGCGCACAGTTATCCTGCCAATACACCCTTTGTCACCAATGTCCCTAGGTGATGGACAGCATACAGTGGGCATTGACCAGGGTAATGTGGTATCTGTGGCACATGCCTCCCCACACAGCAGCCATGGGCATGGCCCAGAGATGGTACCACACAGACAGATGTCCAGGGGTTCTCGTGGGAGCATCCGTGGGCGTACTGCCCCTGTCAGGCGTGCCCACAGAGGTCTTACAACCTCAGCTATGTTTCGGGCTGTCATGCAGGCACAGTCACGTATGGACCGGTACACCAGACAGGGTCTGAGGGAGCTGACAGCATGTCGCACAGCCATGACTGACAGTATGCGTGACATTGCGGCTGCCATCCGTGATTTCACCGATGTCATAGACAGGCGTTGTGGGGACATATTAGACCGGTTCCACAACTACATGTCCATGAGCCAGGGCGATGGTGGGCGGTTGGGGCATCGGCGTGGCCGTATGCCAGCAACAGCAGCAGGTGGCTGTCGTCGCGGATGACAACAGGGCCGGGGCGGCCCCGTAGTGCCAGCAGCAGCCCCAGCAATGCTGGGTCTGTGCTGTCATCAGACCGCCCCAGGAGACCACGTGCACGTGGCTCTGGCCAGGCCCGACAGGGATCTGTGTCCAGTCAATGAACACCTGCTTCTGATGACAGTACCCAGTCTGGGTTGGTACTGGATACGGTCCGTAGCACCCTGCAAGGCACAGGTACCGTGTCCGTGGCCAGAGACACTGATCTGTATGACCTGGCAGGTACAGTCTGTGGCTGTCCACAAACACCAGTATATGGCAGCCATGAGGTGGAACTGTGTGCATCCATACACACATGCGAATTGACAACACCTAGGGCTACCGCATGCACACACTGCATCAACATTGCCCCACCTTCTACTGCTGTCCCTCACCAACACACATACACATACATGTCAATTGGTGGTATCGGTGGCTGACTCAGGCATACCAAGTTCACACCCTGTGCATATGATGAAACTGTGCCACCTCCTGCAATCTGTAACAACTGTGCAGGTACAGGTTAACATGTTGCTGATGCACAGGGTGACCACATAGATGTGTAGTAATAGTATCATGTTGTTAACAGTACTGTGTGCTGAATTAATTGTGGGTATATCACAGCATGCCTGATGCAGTAAGTGTGTGATTGTCATGTCCTGTTGTCTACACCCATGGTAAGTACCATAGTGTATCATCTGCACATGTTGGCATACTGGTGGTAATGATGTCAACAGAAGGCTACATACATAGGTAGCACAGGGGATAAGGTAATGAATGTAGTAATACACAATGATGGACATGTAAATTGCAAGTGGCATGTTGCCCACACTGGACTCTGCAATGCAGATGTTTGAGGATGTTGATATGTGTGCAGTACTACACGACTGGTACAGGACACACAGGAGCACCCTAGCACTGCATGCTCACATCTCATACCATGCTAGACAGCCCCAACACACATAACTAACTGTCACAGGAGGGAGAGTCCCCATATATGTCAGGGATACTGTGGTGGCAGGCCAGGTAGCATACATCCTACTAAGTATGGAACCACTGAGTGAAGGCTCAGTGTCTGTTATTGACATGTGTATTACTGCAGGTATGAGCACATGGGTTTCCATCCAGTTATTGTACATCCTGACAGTACATGGTCTGTACACTTGTGTGCACTGAGACTGGACCCTAGCCATCTGACCCGTGTATTTCCATGTACATGTGCATAGTGCCTGCATATTTGCAGTGTTACCTACTGGAACTGGTACAGCTTGTTTGTTGTACAATGGACTACATGCAGCCCTGTTTACTGTAGCTTTGTTTGCATGCATGTTTGCTTGCAATTACCCTGGAATACTGATCACACCTGCAATGCATAGTTATAGAGCTTCTGTGGACTCCTAGTGCCATCTGCATAGCTTACTATATGTATGTCCATGTCCCACTTGACAGGATGTCACTGTTTGTCCTGTTCACATGTACATTGCCTGTGACACAGTGCATATGACTTACCTGGCATGTGTCCACGTGAGCAGTCATATATGCTACTGCTAACTAATCACAGGCACTACACCTTCACATATTCATCTTCTGTTGAACTACCTGCTTTGCTAGGGATGGCCTGCACCTGTCACCCCTGGGCTTTCAGATATTGGCAAAGGCTCTTGCTACCCCCATAGTGCCTATGTTAGGCAAGGCTCAAATGACAAACCCACCTTCATAGGTATCACAAGGGATAAGAAACTAAGAGTAATGCTACCCAACGCCAGAAGTCTAAACCTCCAGATGCATGCACCCAAAACACTCCTTGGCATGGAGAACATCGATATCTGTGCAGTAACAGATGCCTGGTTCAGGGCTACTGAGAGCACACCAGCACTACCAGGTTTAACCTGGTTGATTTCTTTGAAACAGTCACCAAGGCCATTGGCGAGGGGAAGGTGGTTCACACAGCCTACCTGGACCTTGCAAAAGCCTTCACAACAATACCCCACTTGGGCATTCTAGAGAAGCTCACCAGCTTAAATATAAGCCCCTATGTCACTAGATGGATTGCACAGTGGCTCAAGGACAGAACCCACATGGTTAGAATTGCTGGAGCCATGCCAGACTCCAAACCAGTTACGAGTTGTGTCCCACAAGGCTCAGTCCTGGGACCTCTCTTGTTTGGTATATATTTATTGGAGGTACAGGCCAACACGGACGGACTGTGGCTGACCAAATATGCAGATGACTGCGAACTGGCCACCATAATCGACTCTCCAGCCGACACAAGCATCTTCCAAAGGGGCATCATAGAAACAGACAACTTGTGCCAGAGCCATGGCCTTCAGCTGAACAGTGTTTAGAAAGGGGAATGTGCATCCTGTAGTCTGTTCACCTAGTTGCCAAAAGGTACATTGTCCTCACACACACTAACCCCCCTCAGCCAAAAACACACACTTGCCAATTGCAGGATTCAAACCCCTATCTGACTATGTTATGACACTCGAGACGGACACATTAGCAGAGTGTGCTATTTGCATTACTGGGAGGTTTCCCTTCTCTTGCTGTACTTATAGGGTGCTGACATCATCAGTGTTTAGAAAGGGAAATGTGCATCCTGTAGTCTGTTCTCCTAGTTGCCAAAAGGGACATTTCCCTCACACACTAACCCCCCTCAGACAAACACACACTTGCCATTTGCAGGATTCAAACCCCTACCTAACTATATTATGACACTTGAGATGGACGCATTAGCAGAGCGCTATTCGCATTACTGGGAGGTTTCCTTCTCTTGCTGTACTTATAGGGTGCTGACATCATCAGTGTTTAGAAAGGGAAATGTGCATCCTGTAGTCTGTTCACCTAGTTGCCAAAGGGACATTGTCCTCACACACACTAACCCCCCTCAGCCAAAAACACACACTTGCCATTTGCAGGATTCAAACCCCTATCTGACTATGTTATGACACTTGAGACGGACACATTAGCAGAGTGTGCTATTCGCATTACTGGGAGGTTTCCCTTCTCTTGCTGTACTTATAGGGTGCTGACATCATCAGTGTTTAGAAAGGGAACTGTGCATCCTGTAGTCTGTTCTCCTAGTTGCCAAAAGGGACATTTCCCTCACACACACTAACCCCCCTCAGACAAACACACACACTTGCCATTTGCAGGATTCAAACCCCTACCTAACTATGTTATGACACTTGAGACGGACACATTAGCAGAGTGTGCTATTCGCATTACTGGGAGGTTTCCCTTCTCTTGCTGTACTTATAGGGTGCTGACATCATCAGTGTTTAGAAAGGGGAATGTGCATCCTGTAGTCTGTTCTCCTAGTTGCCGAAAGGGACATTTCCTCACACACACTAACCCCCCTCAGACAAACACACACACTTGCCATTTGCAGGATTCAAACCCCTACCTAACTATGTTATGACACTTGAGACGGACACATTAGCAGAGTGCGCTATTCGCATTACTGGGAGGTTTCTCTTCTCCTGCTGTACTTATAGAGTGCTGACATCATCAGTGTTTAGAAAGGGGAATGTGCATCCTGTAGTCTGTTCTCCTAGTTGCCAAAAGGGACATTTCCCTCACACACACTAACCCCCTCAGACAAACACACACACTTGCCATTTGCAGGATTCAAACCCCTACCTAACTATGTTATGACACTTGAGATGGACGCATTAGCGGAGCGCTATTCGCATTACTGGGAGGTTTCTCTTCTCCTGCTATACTTATAGAGTGCTGACATCATCAGTGTTTAGAAAGGGGAATGTGCATCCTGTAGTGTGTTTTCCTAGTTGCCAAATGGGACATTTCTCTCACACACTAACCCCCTCAGACAAACACACACTGAGCATTTGCAGGATTCAAACCCCTACCTAACTATGACATGACACTTGAGACGGACGCATTAGTAGAGCGCGCTATTCGCATTACTGGGAGGTTTCTCTTCTCCTGCTGTACTTATAGAGTGCTGACATCATCGGTGTTTAGAAAGGGGAATGTGCATCCTGTAGTGTGTTTTCCTAGTTGCCAAAGAGGACATTTCTCTCCCACAGACTTACACACACACACACTGAGCATTTGCAGGATTCAAACCCCTACCTAACTATGTTATGACACTTGTGACGGACGCATTAGCAGAGCGCTATTCGCATTACTGGGAAGTTTCTTTTCTCCTGCTGTACTTATAGGGTGCTGACATCATCGGTGTTTAGAAAGGGAAATGTGCATCCTGTGGGGAGGCAGACACCAAGCACACTCTGGCTAAGCTGTCATTCCCTAGGGCAAACAGCCTAGTGTTGACCTCTACACCCATATGTTTAATTGTCAAATGCACATTATTTGTTGCTGATAGACTGTTTGCACATCTTTATTGCCATAGCATTCCCTGTTTGTATGAACAACTTGTGCATCTGTGGAAGATGTTTGCATATGGGAGGGATCCACTATATCACGTATGTCTCTGTAGTCATTTAACTGTGTGCACTGGGCAGACTGCTGTAATGTGGTTGGTTCCTGGAATAACACATAAAAATACCAGATATGTGTGTCCAACTGCTAAACTGAGATTTGGCCTAAGTGTGTGAGCATGCCCAGTTCAGCCTTCCCATGGCATGTTGTCTGACATATGTCTCATTTATCAAAGTGTGTGAGCATGCCCAGTGTGAGCATTCCATATGTTGGACTCTGCAGCCCACCACATTTGTGGATGAGTGTGAACTTCAACAAATATCACCCGTTTATGGTTGTGTGTTGTGTGTCATGTTGTGTAGTTACTGTACAACTGCTTTGTGTGTGAACACAACAGGATTATACTGTGCCTGCAGTGTTTGCATGGGATACTTTGCATACAGTTGTCAACATCCTTTCACACTGACCTAACACTGTAGTACTGTATAGTGTACTGGTAGTACTTTGACTGTGGTGGACAGTATCCTGGGCTTTAGTGCTATCACTGCTTTACATTTCGATAGTGGGCACAACAGCCTGGTTAGGGGCCAGTTGTGTACATCTGACCATGTTGCATTCTGTTCAGATATGAACTACTTAAACCAGGCTTGTCCAACATTGGTAGTGTATTCCACAACATAGGTGTACATTTGCAAACACTAGCGATGTGCCCTAGTCCATGTCTAATGCTAGTTGGAGAGTGTGTTTGTCCTTCAACACACATTGTAAGTGGAGTTTGCCATGACATATGTCATGGTTAGTATACTGTGCCTCTGTCTACCTGTGACATGACAGTGATACCCAGGATAAAGCTACCATCTCCCATCCACTCATCAAGATTCCTATTGAGGAAGATTGATAAGTGACTCTATGGGTAGCCTGTACTGGGGTTCACTCATGGGTGGGGGTGGCTTCTGTGTTATGGATCATGCAGTACAGCTTGTCCTATGTAAGTCAGTGCTGGGGTTCAGGTCTCTCATGTGCATAGCTCACTGCCATTCAGATTGTACAAGGTGCAGCATGTTTATTGATACCAGCAACACAGGCAACACATGGCATCTGTGCAAGCTCTTTGATACTCCTGGTGAGGTACTGTTGGGGACTTTACGGTTGATGGAGGTGTCTGCTGAGGTACATCCCACAGGGGCTATTGTAGTCAATTGTACCGCTGATGAAGGATGACTGCAGAGCCACAATGACCTCCCTTATCTAGATCTGACAACCTTCATGATTAGGTGGGTATATGGTATGTTTCTGTAAACACTACAGCACATGTTTGTCCAATGCAGGATATCTATCACCTTGTGTCCCCAGGTCTCTCATTACATGTTAACTACATAATGGGTTAACACCTATGTGGTAATTGGTGGGCACTTACTGTATATCCACGGGGTTGACTATACACGTTTCTGCAATTAGCTTGCTGACATGGCTATGGCACCAGTTGTCTGTTTCTATGTGGCCCTTTTGTGGGATGCTTGTGTCAGCTGGTGGATCATATGTGGTGAGCAGTTTGTAGTCCTCTGCAAACATGTTGGACACAGTCCTTCCATGTTTGCCTGTACCTATGGGACATATATACCAGGCGAGGAGATCCCAGGACCAAGCCTTGTGGGATGCCAGTTATATCTGGTTTGTAGTCTGACATGGCTGCAGCATGTCTGACCATGTCTGTTCTGTCCTTGGTCTGGTTTGCAACCCCTCTACTGACATAGGGTTTATATTTAAGCTGGTGAGCTTATCTATAATGAACACGTAGGGTATTGTATAGAAGCCTTTGCAAGGTCCAGCTACGCTGTGTGGACCACATTGCCCTCATCAATGACCTTAATGACTGTTTCAATTGAGTCAAACATGTTTAGGGCAGGATCTGCACTTAAGAAAGCCACACTGGGTAGGGTCCGGTGTCAGTAGGTCCCCAATATCTTTATGTCTGTGGTACATGCTGATCCTTTCCATAGCTGTGCAGACCGAGCTTCTCAGGATTCTGGGGTAGTAGTTTTCAGTATCCATTCAGGCAACACCTTTGTTGAGAAGGACCACTGTTGTTGTACACTGCTCTTTGGGTACATATTCTGTGGTAAGGCTGACATTGAGCAGTAGTGTGGTTTGGCATTCCATTCATCTTGGAGTCCATGTTGCACTAAGCCCAGGACACCATCTCATACCATTGCTGCTGTGTGTTTTGCTTTGTAGATGTTGGCTGTTACCTCAGCATCTGCAATGTCAGGGGGCCAGCAGTCTGCTGGGATAGATATTCTGCATTCGGGGGGTTTGCACTGCACCTGTCAGGATGTATGTTGGCAATATGTGTGTGTGTTTGTGATATTTGTGTGATTCAGAGCATATCTGTGAATTCCCAACATGGTTCCTACCATCAGTTGTGAAAGCCTTGGGATTATCCTTAGTGTCCTGTACAATTTGTATCTTCATAGGTTCATAGGTTCATACTAGGCTATCCACCCTAGGGCATTTGTTAGCCTAGCCAGAGTGTGTGTGGCTTTTGCCACCCTTGCTATGTGAATATTATGGCCATTTATGATTTGCTTTGCTGTGCCTCTGTCTGGACATGACACAGTGAAGACCCCCAGTGTAACTCTACAATCATCCATCCACTTGGCAAGATTCCTGTTGAAGAGTGTCAGTGAGGGGCTCTGCCTAACATGGAGTGGGATTCTGGTCCAGGGTGTGGGGAGCCTCTGGATTATGTATCTGTCCCACCAGCACATCCTATTTCATTATTTGTTGAGGTTGACATCTCTCACTCTCACAGCTCCGATGGATTTGAGTTTTCTGGGGTGGAGCATGTCCATTACTCCTGTGTTGGGCATGGCCTTCTACAACAGGCATGCAATGCCTCTGTGTAGGCAGTATGTGACTGCATTCAGCTGGGGTGTCTACAGCCAGGCAGCATATGACATATATTTGAGACCCTTTATCCTCTTGGTGAGGTACCTTTGAGGTCTTTCTAACTGCTGCAGGTGTCAGGTAAGGTACATCCCATATGAGGCATTGTACTAGATTATGGGTGTGATTAGAGAACAGTATAGGGGCACAATGACCTATGTTGGCGTAGATGTGAATCCTTTCCTGATACGGTGTCAAATGTAGACAGTCTTCCTAGCCACATTGGCAATGTGGGTGTCACATAACAGGTTACTGTCCACTTGTGTCCCTAGGTCCCTGGTTACTCCTTCCATACATAATGGTTTACCACCTATGTGGTAATTTGTGGTACCTTGTTTGGTATTTGGTGGGACATTCATACTGTCCAGTGTCTTCAGGACGGCTGGGTGGGGTTCCTGTGTGTGAGAGTGTGGTCTGTAGCATGCTACAGACTGTACAGCAGTCTTGCCTACAGTTAGTTGCACATGGGTGGACTCCAATGCCTTGTGCATTGTCAGTTACCTGGACGTATGGGTGTCTGTGCTGAATATGGATACTCACCCTCCTTTTATGTTTTGTTCCAGGTTTTGGGGCCATGACACATGATACGTGGTATAACCTGGTAGTGCTGGTGTGCTGTCAGGAGGCTTGCAGCAGGTTTCTGTCACTGCACAGACATCGATGTTCTCCATACTGGGGATGGCCTTGGGAGCATGCATATTGGGGTTTACACATCTGGCATTGGTCAGCATTACCCTTATGTTTCTTTCCACTTATGTTTTCTAGGGTGGTGGGTCAGTCTTTTCAGCCTTGCCTACAAAAGGCTCTATGGAGGTGGCAAAGGCCTTATCCAATATTCAGGCGCCCAGGGGTAACAGGTGCAAGCCATCCCAAGAACAGCTGCGTGGCTTGTCAAGCATGACATCCCAAGCAGACAGACATTGGATCCCCTTGGAATGACACCAGTAAGTGTGCCACTTGCTATGACTGATCATTCCGTGTTTGTACTGTGGCATTATTCTTGGTAAGGGTAGGATGCTGCAAGCGGTGAGTGTCATACCGGCCTGGACTACATAATCAGAGAGCTCATCTATGTCTCTTTTCATGTAGTCTAGGGAGGTACATCTCAGGTCATTCACACCAGCATGGACTATGACTGCATCATATTTCTACTTGCTTTGGGTGACCTGCATACTTCTGTTATGTGGCGTATTGTGGCAGCCTACAGGCAGCTTACTGTACCCTTTCCCTTGTTCAGTCTGGTGTGCGGGACAGCAGTGTGTCTGACTATGGAGTCACCTATTACAACTGTATCAGGCATGTTGTTTCTCCTTCTGGCCTGTGACTGTTTGGCACACCAGCTTTGTGTACTATGTGTTGCATGTGCTATGTTTGGAGGTTGTTTGATTGGGTGTCTGCTTTAGAGGCCTCTGTTGGTGTGCTGTGTTTGTAATTTGTGCCTCCGGGAATGTTTTTCTGTGTTTATGTGTTTGGTTTGCAGTTGTGATAGGTCTATGTGGGACTGTGTTTGTGGTGTGTGTGGTTACCTTCTCCTCCTGACTAGTTTTGGGAGTACTGAGTTGAGGGAGCTCAGCCTCCAGTTTGGATAGATGGTTGCATCTCTCACATATATTTGTATTTCTTGGGTGGAGTTGGGGTTGTCTGTGTACTTGGGGCAGGTGTAACATTGCCTCAGGATTCACAGATTCAACTTGTTGTGGCTGGCCTTAGTGGATTGTATGTGTGGACAGATTTTATTGCCATACTACTGATCAGTGATTACTTCATTGTTTATGTTTGCTCTATCATGTAGTAGCTTCCTCATTCTCTTGCATGGTTTGGTTATGGCTGGTGTCCACCATGCCAGATTCCTGCGTGTATGGCATTGTGTCTTGTTTTAATTTAGGATTGCATAATCCAAGCATTCCTGGCAGTGTTCATGGAATGGCTGTATTACAGGTTCTGAGGTGTGGCCCATATTTTGCACCTGCACAGGACCTTTAATGGATTCCACATCAGTTTGGAGGAGTGCAAATATTGCTTAACACATGTTTTCCACTGTGGTTTTCTGGCCAGGGACTGTGGTCAGGATTTGTATATCCAGTGTGATTACTCTATGGTCTGGTTTTACCAGTGAGCAATACACTTCTCATCTTGCCATCCAGTACCCATGTTGCTGATTATCACATCCAGTATGCTTACCCCTCTTGTGGGAGTGGTACGTTGTTCCTGGGCCTTTTGGTTTATGGATTCTATGAACTTTTGTCCTACACTGTTGGAGCTAGTATAATGCTCCCAGTCTATGTCTGGGTATTTTCAGTCACCCAATATAATGTGGTTTGGAGGACTTGATATATTCATGTATTCCAGCATAGGCCAGGTGCAGTTCCTGGTGTTGGGACAGTAGTCTGTAGCAGGCTATAAACTGGGGGCAGTTTTAGCCACTGTTACTTAACCATGGCTAGTCCATGCTGCTTTTTGTTGTGGTACCAACATGGGGTGTGGTTATCCTTGACAATTCTTGCTAGTCACCCTCCTTTTGTAGCTTGTTCCATGTTTTGAGGCTGTACAGCACAGTATGAGGTGTAACCTGGTAGTGTTAGGGTGCTGTTGTGAGCCTTGGCTCAGTTTTTCTGTTACAGCGCAGATATCAACATTCTCCATACTGGGTGAGTTTAGACTGCATGCATCTTGCTGTTTCGACTTATCCCTTATCTTATTCTTATCCCTTCTGATACCTATGGAGATAGGTTTGTGTTTTGAGCCTTACCTATTCAGGGCACACTGTGGGTAACAACAGCCTTTGCCAGTATCCATACGGCCTGCACTGATAGGTGCACGCCAGTCCTAGCAGGTGGTGCATCATGTCATGCTCAGCATGTCATCCCAGACTGGCACACATTGGATCCCCTTTGACTAACTGCGATACTTCAGTCAATTATTGCACTTGATCATCTCATTGTCATGTTGTGGCATGATGCTTGGTGAGGGTAGGATGTTAGTCAGGGTCCTCAGGTGTGCATATAGTACATGGTGTTACATTACTTAACACATAGCATTCATGCCTCAGGTGGTGCTGCAGGGCTGCCTCTGTCGGATCGCATATTACACTTCCCTGTACATGTTTGAGAGCAGGTTGTGTCATGTTAGGCATCCCTGTTACTATATGAGTGAGTCAGAGAGGGGTATCATTCCCAGGGTTCCTACTGAGCCAGTGTATGTGCTATCGTTGCCTCTTTGCCAAGGCCAGGGCATACTGGGCACGCCTCCTTCTGCCTACTGGGGCAGGCTCAGGTTGTTCCTCCTCCGAGTCACGCTCTGCCTGTGATGGCCTTGGCAATGGTGGGGGCTGTTTGGCCCGGCCCTATGCTGGTCCTGCTGCAGCTGTTTTCGCAAGATCATATTATGTAGCATAGCACATACCATGACAATTTGGGTACATGTAGTTGGTGTGTACTGCAAGGCTCCACCAGATGTGTCCAGACACGGAACCGTGACTTGAGCAGCCCAAACACACGCTCTATTACATTACGTGTTTGTGCGTGTGCCTCATTATGGCGTTCCTGTTCAGGTGTGTGTGCGTTTCTGATGGGTGTCATCAGCCACGGCTCCAGTGCATAACCTGCATCCCCACTAGGTGTCCATGCGGGATGTCCCCATTGGCAAATGTCTGGTACAGCTGCGTCAAATGCCAGATGTGGGAATCATGGTAGCTCCCAGGACAGCCAGCACACACATTCATTATTATGCCCTGGGCATCACACACGACCTGGCAGTTGATGGAGGAAGCCCTTGCGGTTGATGTATGCCCTACCCGCTCACCGGCTGGTGCTTTGATGCGTATGTGCGTGCAGTCTATTGCACCCACTACCTCAGGGTATTCCGCTATTTGCTGGAAGAGGCGCATATTGCTGGCCAATACCTCCACGGGCATTGGGGAAATATACATGATCACCGACATGTGCTGACATGGCATCCAGGAACTGGTGCAGTACCCTGGAGGCTGATGCCTGTGATATCCCCATCATATCACCAGTTGGTCTCTGGAAGGTACCTGTTGCTAGTATTCTTAGGCCAACACATACCTTGGTTTCCACTGGGATGGGTTCCCCTCTGTTGGTTCTGTGTGTGAGGCGTGGCCTGCACAGCTCCACTATTTGCTGCAGGAGGTCTCTGTCCACTCTATAGCGCTCTACTATCTCCAGCTCATGTAACCCGTGGTAGGTGACCCTGGGCCTGTACACTCTTCTCCGTCTCCTCACTGTGGGTTGTCTGGCACCATCTGCATTGTCACCACCCTCAGCAAGTCGCCTATGTCTCATTATGACAGCTATGGCAGCCCCTAACATTTCTGCTCTGAGTTCAGCTTTTTCAGTTTTCACTTCTGATAACTTAACTCCTGTCTTGCAGTGTCTCTTGAGAGAAACATCCTGCACTGCTGTTTGCAGAGTTTTAAGTGCTGGGCTGGGCTACTATTCTGCCTGTGTAATTGCCTGCATCTAATTGTTTTCACCTGCTAGCTCCAGCAGTATTCCCTGCTAGCTTCCTACTAAATCTGTTGCTTCCTTTTTCCTTTCTGTTTCCTCAGGGTGGAGCCATGTGTAAACCAGCAGAAACACGCTCACAGTGGCTTACACGTGCGCACACATACTTACACGGTTCAGAATCTGCTTATTCGGATTAAAATGCGTGCACGCCCGCGCAAACAGTGTTAAACATCTCCCAACATGCTCCCACATGCTCAGTCTGCCTTAACAGCGTGCACACTGCCTTACTCGCTTCATGGCGCTGCGTGCATACACATCCAGCAAGAAACTTTGGTGTAGGCAACAGTGTACACCTTCCATTTCTTGACTTTCTCATGCTTAGTTAGTGGCACACCTCTTTCCATGATATCTGTCTGACATCTGTCATGTAACTCTGACCTCCAATGAACTGCATTTCTTTCTACCATTCCCCCCTGTGATGTCACCTATCTCCTACTCTGTTCCTCCCCCTTCTGTAACTCTTACACTACTCAGACTGTGCTCATTTGCTATGTGACAGTGGAATTCAGTATCCTTACACTCATTTGCATCAGATTGCCTACTAATGCTTAGTTACATGTCTTAGACTCAGCTTCCCCCCTTAGCAACCACTACACGGTGGCCATGTTGGTTTTGGTCTGCTGGTCCCTGCATTGACATTCCATGTATTGCATAAAACCTACATTTGTAGGTTTAAAACCTTCGTTTTTATGTTTTATACAGCGCAGCCCGTTTGCGCGGGGCTGCGCTGGGTTTAAACATCGGCAATCGCCGAAAAAAAAAATTATATTTTTAATATATTTGCATCAGGTTACTTTGCCAATGGCCACATATTTGGCCATTGGCATGCTGCCTGACACATATGCACCCTTTATTTGGAGCTGACATGGCTCCACTGCAGTTTTTGCAGAAACGTACTCAGTTGTCAACTGAGTACATTTCTGCAGCTAAAACGGCTCTTACACGGGCTGTTCTGGGCTTCCTGGATCGCTAATCATCCTCATTTGCATGCTATTCGGCTGCAAGTGAGGTGATTAGCTTATCCACGCCCACTCCGTGTAAGAGCCGTTTTAGCTTGTCTCTTACACGGACTTTGGGCTGTTCCTGGATCGCGAAGGCTGCATGGAGTCTTACACTACTCTTAGACTCCGTGCAAGCCTTTGTGAATCCGGCCCTATATCCTTAAATGTGAACAAGTACCATTTCAATCCTTATACCACCTTACTCTCCATTCTTCACTTACTTCCTTACTTCTATCAAATTCTTTGCCTTGACTTTCTCTCTAAATATACCATGATCCTCACTAAATATTGCAATTCCTGTGTGCATTAACTAACCTACCTTTAATTTCTCTACAATCTGTCTAAAATGTATAGAAATATTAAATGATTGTCATATAACTTGAATCAATTCTTAACTGTTATATTGTTTAGTGTTTATATTATATTAATATTATTTATATATATATATATATATATATATATAAAACATTAATAACTAATAAAAGAATATACTATTTTATATTTATTTTTTCTTAGTTTTTATATTATCAATAATTAGTTATAATTATTTAAACCGCAGTTTTTGTTTTATTCTTGAAGAAAATGTTTTGTAATAATTTGGAGCTTTTCTCCCCCAGGCCTCTACTGAAATGTGTTTCTACCCAGTTGGACTTTCCCAGTAATTAAATGTCAATAAAAAAATAAACAAGTGAACATAAATTCCACAATAACATAACAACAAAGAGCAGAGTAAATATATACATATATATATTTTTTTGTTTGTTTGTTTACGTAATAACAGATGTAAGAACAATATGTTGATATTAGCAATATGTATATATAAAAATACCTATACAGAAAGTACTTTGTAATGCATAAGGGGTGGCATTTTTTTTGACCGTAGGCATTTGAGTTCTAACATTTGACAAAGGGGCCGGAACAGGAGCAGATAGATAGCATGCTTTGAAAACATCACCTCATTGGGGGAAAAATACACATCTTGGGATATGGAGAAAACATGTGCTTTAATTTCCAATGAAATGAAGAAAAGCATTACAATAAAATCTCTGACTTTGAAATGAGTCTTTAAACACTGAAAATCAAATAAATGACCATTTAATTTTAAAGCACTGAAAGTTCTGTTATCCTTCAGGATATCACCATCACTCTCCTCCTGACTGTCTTTTTTTTCAAAAACGGTAGGAGATGCAGATGTACTTGTCCTGTTCCTTTTATTCAATTTGTTTCCCGTGCCAAAAAAGTCAACAACGACCAGTGCAAGGACAAAACAGTTGCATCAAGTCAGTCTGTGAAGCATTATATTTGATCTGCGCGCACTGTTTATTTTAACAACGTGCGTATCACGGAGACACACACATTTTAATGGGAGCAGTGTTGTTGGTCTCCTTTTTTAGCCAGCGATCAAAGTCTGGAGTTAGTTTTGTTGTGCGATTTCTCAGGATGGATCTGAGGTGTAGGTTTGTCAACTTGGATCTGTGGCTGGCTTTGTTGATGTTCATGACGCTGAAGGTCTGTTCACACACGAAGGTAGAGCCAAACAAAGCCAACATCATCATCTTTTCCGCCTTTAGATTGGAAATGCGGCATCATCTGAGTGAAGCATAGAAGTCATTTAGTTTCAGAGAGCTGAACTTCTTTTTAAGGCAGGGTCAGACTGAAGGTCTTGTGATTCGAGCTGAAGCTCCTCTCTCTGGGAGCTGTTCGGGTCTTGTGACAGAGGAAAGGCCACCAATTGAAGTGACTTGTCAATTTTGTCGAAATCCAAAACCGACGGCAGAATTCTCCGTGCAGTGCATCCAGTGACTCACTGTATTTCTTTTTACTTTTTGCTCGGCCTCTTTCAGCGTGGCTAGTCTAGGAAAATGAGTGAATGACTTGTTCAAAATCTGCCTGGAGAATAAAGCCAGCTTGGATTTGAAGGCTTTCACGCTACACACAATGCACGCACAAAACTGCTTCCTGCAGTTTCATCGCTGGAGCATTTTCGCGCAGGAAAATATCAGCCCATAGCAAACGCAAATTCACACATCCAGCTTTGTGTGTACATATCATGCACAAACTGCTCCCCCTGCAGTTTTTCGTTGAGCTCATTTCAAGTGAAAATACGTCCCATAGCAGCGCAAATTCACACATCCAGCTCTTGTTGCTCAGCTCAGGAAATTCATCAGTCTTCCCCTGCCACTCCAAAACACAATCTCCTCCAATCTCCTCTTTGAGCTCCCCACACCGTTGAAACACTTTGCCCAAACTCAACCAGCGGACACGGGAGTGATAAAGCAGGTCCTGGTGATCCGCATCAGTTTCCTCCAGGAACATGAACTGGACGGTGGTGCTGAAGTCCCCGTGTGCGTATGAAGTTGAGTTTCACCGCAGGATTCACAACATGATTCAGCTGTAACACCGATTTACATAGAGATTCCTGGTGGATGATGCAGTGGAGGAAAATGACATCCTGGTCAGGGTCTTCATCTTTCACTTTATTCTGGCTTCTCCTCAGCAGGCCAACGTTTTTTCCCATTAAATTTGGAGATCCATCTGTGGTGACGTTAACAAGCTTACTCCAGGGAAGCTTCATGTTTTCGATGGCAGCAGACACCCATTCAAACAAGTCCTCTCCCCGTGTTTGTCCTTTCAGAGACTCCATTGTCAAAAACTCCTCCGTTATTTCAAAAGTTAAGTTTCGCTGATTCTGATAAAAATGAGGAGCTGAGCCGGATAAAAAATGAGGAGCTGAGCAGTGTCTTTGACATCGCTGCTTTGCTTTCATCCAGTGCTAAAGAATAAAAGTGAATGACTTCGCCTTTTTGTTTAATCTGCTGGTGATATCTTCATCTATTAGTTCCACACGCAGTCACTGTCCGCCGTGATAAACTGATTTTCTCAAATTTGTCTTCTTGTTCTTCTCCAAAAAAACCTGCTGTCTCTCTCATTACATTCTTTTAAAAAAAAGCCCTCAGACAGTGGTTTGCTGGCCTTTGCTATTTTTGAATGAAAGCATATTAAACTGGCCTTGGTACTTGACTCTTGAATGGCAGTTTGACGGTGAAAAACTTTGCTGAGCCTTCAAATTAGCTGCCAACTTCTCAGCAGCAGCTTCCAGTAATTTTGTTGAGAGCTTGCTAGCATAAATTAGCGCTGCTGGCAAAGTGACGGCTAATATTATACTCTTTAAAACCCGCCACAGTTTCTTGGCATATCAGGCAAACAGCAGATGATCGGTGTGTTCAGTGAAAAATATTTAGTTGTCCACTCCTTACTGAACACTGACATTCTCTGACCACTTTCCTTTTCTAGTCCGCTTCATCTTCATAGAGGGCGGTGGATCAAAGGGTAAAGTGCAAACGTAGAGTAATAGGCCTACGCTTCACCTCAACAAAGCCAATATATCTAGAGTGCGCCATCT
Source organism: Protopterus annectens (assembly GCF_019279795.1). NCBI lineage: Eukaryota > Metazoa > Chordata > Ceratodontiformes > Protopteridae > Protopterus > Protopterus annectens. The sequence continues at coordinate 1,184,780,365 of NC_056731.1, read as the reverse complement.
AGTGAGGAAACATCAGAATTGCAGGGGAAATAAAACATTAACAAGGTTAATTTATTAAATTTTTTCAAGTTTGGAGGGCGAATCAAAGCGTTTACGGTCGCATGTGGCCCCCCCAGACGAGTTTTGCCCATGCCTGGTACAGAAGATCTAAAAAACGGGAATACAGGTCTCAACCTGAACTACATACAATGATGTAACTCGTGTATTTATGTGATGAAATTAGTCCAACTGATTCTAAAATATGCCTGGATGAATTTTATTATCCAATGTGTTTTTCTTATTCACCAGGCTGCTGGGGCAATCTTAGTGAAATCCTTTTCTGCAATTGCTAAAGTAAAGGTAGTGTAGTCAGTCGACTAGGTTTAAAGGTTAAGATATTTAAAAGGAATATGGCTCTTTCATTTTTATCTGTCCATTTATTTATTTGCAGTGCAAGGAACATCATGATTACATTCAAAAACAGTGCAATAACTTCTTTGTTCAGTGCTACTTTAAATCAACAAAGTATTAGATTTGTCCATATGAACTACGAGAAAATTAAAACAAATTTAATTTATTTGAAGTCTAGATTAGTTTAGAAAATACAGATATTCTGGCACTTTCTGAAACTTGGCTGGAAATAGAGCAATTACTGATAGTAATATTCAAAAATGCCAATGACACATTTTGAAATTGACCGAAGATACATACATATGTGTTGGAAGATTTCCCATAATGCAAAAAACCTTGTTAGTTATCTCTGACTCATCCTAAGGTACTCCAAGCAATTCAGGTATAGATAGTAACAAATTTCTACATGCACAGTTTATATTTCCCCACCAATCACTACCCAGATATTGGAAAAATATTTTTATTAGGACCTCATTCACCCTATACAAATAATATTATTTTTTTGCTACTCGATGACTGCAAGATTATAAGACAGGTCATATTGTCACAAAATAATAAACTTTATTATAAATTAACAACTTGTCACAAGTTTTCTCTGTCATCATTATACCCATCTTAATTACTGGAACTGAATTCCAGATTTATATCATCCTGACTAATATTCCTGATCACTGCACAAACTGCACAATATTCAGTGATATAAACTGGAATCACAGTATGGCCATGTCCCATTGGTCTTTCAAACGATACAAAATTCTCCTTGTCATCATCAAAGAAATGCTCCCTTCCTTCTTTAAACATTCTTATTGTATAATACCGCCTAGCGTTAGTAAACTGAAGCCCTTCATACTCTATAACCAATATAAATACAGCCCTCTACATGTTCTCTGACATGCTGTTAAAATCCAAAACATCCTTTTTCCAAAGACAGCATACAGAGTCAGAGGACAAGCATGAGATTGGCTCATTAATGAAACTGATATTGCTGCAAAGACAAATCCGTAGAAACAAACAGGCCTCAGAAAATATCTTCTTTAACCCAAGACACAATGTAAGTTTTGTGCTTAATACAACAAAACAGTCTTTTATTTTAAACAAGAACATGTTTCTTTTGACAGATTCTACAAGACAATGATAAAAGCTATTCTAGGCAAGCCTGATAAGTCATCCCAATGAGCCAGAGGGGATACAATAATATCAGTACCAACTAACATGTCCATAGGATCATAGGCGATAATAGGAGATTACTAGGTTATTGACTCGGACACTTTAAGCTTAGCCAGTTCAACCCCAATGTAAATACCATAGACGTGCTAGTCAATACCCAAGATTGCATTTAGTGATGATTGCCCATGTCCAGGAGGGTCATGGGCACTATCCCCGTAAGAATTTATGGTTATGATGCCACATCCAATTGTCTTGGTTCTTCTTGAATAGTGTTATAGAGGTGATTTGTTTCAAGTGAATTGGTAGCCTGTTCCAAAGACATGGCAGCTGCTGGGAGATAAATCTGTCCCTCCAGCATGTGCTATTCAAGTCACAGGCCATATTTAAGTTCCTGAAGTGGGTAACCCTAGACCCATTTAATTTATAGATATGCAGTAAGTTCATTACGTTTGGGTCTTGGATTGCTCTGTAGGCCAAGCATATGTCTCCCCTAAGAAGTCTATACAATATGGAGCATAGTGACAGAGATTTTAGTAGGTCTGTGTAAGGCATATGCTTGAGGCCCTTGATCTTCTTTGTTAGATACCTCTGAGGTCTCTAAAATTGCTGCAGGTGCTTTGTACAGTACATGCCGACATGCCGAATGAGGCATTATACTCAATTATGGGCCAGATAAGTGCCGAGTATGGGGGAGGGGGGTTATAACATCTTTTACCCTTGAGGTGATACCTTTACTAATCAAATGTGCTATGTGGAAAGCTTTCCTTATTATGGTAGACACATGATGGTTGAAGTTAAGCCTTCAGTCAACCTGTGATCCCAGGTCCCTTACCACTTCATGGATACTTAGGGTATTATTGTTGATTTGATAGTGTGAAGGACTATTGTTTGTGCCAAAAGGAATGATGATGCATTTCTTTGCATTCAGGTTGAGACTGTGACTAGGACACCAGTTGATGATCTGCATGAGACCCTCTTGGAGGAGTATAATGACATCATTTGGAGATTCGATGATTGCACCTAGTTTGTAGTCATCTGCAAACTTGGTCAGACACAACCCATTAGTTTTGACCTGAACTTCTGAGAAGTATATACCAAACATTAGGGGGCCCAGCACTGACCCCTGTGGTATACTGCTGGTAAAAGGTCTACTGGTTGATGTGCAGTCACCCACTTTGATAGTGTGTGTCTGGTTTGTGAGCCAGTTGGCAACCCATCTTACAACAAAGGGGTTTACATTCAGTTTGCTAAGTTTATTGATAATGCCTGAATGTGGGATTGTGTTGAAAGCCTTTGCTAAGTTGAGGTATGCTGTGTGCACAGATTTGCCGTCATCAATGGCCTTGGTCACACTTTCAAAGAAATCCACCAGATTTAACAGGCAGGATCTGCCCTTCACAAAACTGAAATGGGTAGGATCCAAGGTTTGGAGGGTCACCTATGTCTTTATTTATAAGGTCCATAATGATTCATTCCATGGCCTTACAGATGAGGCCAGTCAGGCATATGGATCTATAATTCCTGGGGTCTGTTGCTAAACCACCCTTGTGGAGGGGAATAACTATCTCTTCCCCATTCTGCAGGAACAAAACCTGTGGTTAGTTTATGATTGAAATGGGTACTTAGTGGTGATGCTAGTTCCTGTTTTAGCCTGTTTAGAAGACAGCCTGGGATATCATCTGGTCCCATAGATGCTGTGTTTTTTTGCCTTGGACAGGGCTTTGAGGACTTGTTCTTCAGATATGTGAGGTGGTGGGGACGTATGGTGGAGGGCTTGTTGTAAGTTAGGAGGGGATAAGGGCATGACATTTTCTCCAAACCTATCCATGAGCAGGTTTGTTATCTCTGTAGGGTCAGTGTGTGTGATACCATTTATTGCCAGTTCTGCACATGGTTGGGTCCTACCCTTTAGCTTATGTACGTAGCTGTAAAATGTCTTATGGTTATTCTTGGCAGCACTTGCTAGGTTTCTCTAAAAGGAGCTCTTGGAGGATTTAACAAGTTTTCTTATTTGCCTGTTGAGGCTGAGGAGGGTGCTTTTCCATTGTAGGGGCCTTGCCTTTCTTTTCTTGGACAGCAACTTTTTGTGTTTATTGTAGTTTGATGATGCTTGATGTCCACCATTGCAGCTTGTTTTTGCTTGGGGTTCTGGCTTTGATTCTTTCTGGTACAGCTGTGTTTTTACACGTATGCAAGTGACTGTACAGGGTTTTAGTGTAAGCTTCGGCATCGTTACCACTTTCAGCTTGGGGTGGGGCTTGGAATGCATTTATACCTTCAAATAGGAGAGTATAGTTTGTCTTGGTGAAGTTTTTTAGTCTGATTTCACACTTTGTGAGCTCCGGTGTTACTGTCATTTTGAAGGTGACTGATTTGTGGTCAGTTTTAACTAATGATGGTCCAACAGTTGCAGCAGTGCACCTGTATGACATGGTGAGGACCAGATCTAGAATGTTTGTTCCTCTTGTTAGGGTATGGACAATTTGTTCCAGGGCATTTGAATTCACAAAGTCAAGGAACATTTGTGCTAGTGAGTTTGGGCTAGAGTAGGTTTCCCAGTTGATGGTGGGGCAATTGAAATCCCCCATAACTAGTGTGTTCGGTAAAATTTGGATTGTCTTCAGTTTGGTTAAGTAAGCTTCATAGGTGTTGTGACCCATGGAGGGGGATCTATAACTGGCTAGGACTTGAATGGGGATCTTACCCACCATAACATGGACCTGGAGTAACTCCATGGAGTTGTCCAGTCTAACTAGATGGGAGGTGAATTTATCTCTAATATAGACTGAAACACAGTCTGCTTTGGTTTTCACACATTCATTTTGCAGTCTAAAGGTGTGAAAGGCATTGTAGCCTTGCAGGGTTGGGGTACTCTCTGAGGCCTTAAACCAGATTTCTGTGATTGCACAGACATCTACTTCTTCTAATAATAGTAGTGCTTCCGGGGAGTATAGTTTTTGGTTTAAGCTCCTAGCATTTAGCAGCATGACCCTTATTTTGTTCAGATTGGTTAATTTCACATTGGTAATGTTGTCTTCGAGACCTCGCCTAAAAAAAGGCACTATGGGGGAGGAAAGAGCCTTTGCCAGCAGCCAAAAGCCTGGGGTGCCAGGTGCAAACCATCTCTAGCAAAGCAGTGAGGTTTGTCATCCATGGCTTTCCAAGCAGACATGAACTAGATCCCCTTTGAATGACACCAAAAACTAAGCCAGTTATTGAAATCAATCATTTTTGTTTATACTGTGGCATCATTTTAGGTGAGGTAATATGCTACTCAAGGCTCGGGACATACCTGCCTGGGACACATACTCTGACAGTTTGACTATGTCTCTATTCACATCGTCCAGTGAGGAACATCTCAGGTCATTCACACCAACATGAACTATGACAGAGTCATAATGGTACTTGTTGTTGAAAGACCTGAGTGCATGCATGATTTGACAGAATCCTGGCACTGGACAGGCAGCTGACCATGATTTTCTCCTTGTCTAGCCTGGTGAGTGGAGCATCCACATGTCTCACTATAGGGTCTGCAACGACAAGAAAACTTGTGTTTTGAGTGTTATGCCTAACAGGCTTGGAGGGTGTGACACTAGTGATGCTGTGTGTCATGGGTGCTATGAAGACTGTGTTAGGTGTAGCAATCTTGTGTTTTGGAGGTCTCTGGTGTTTAAATAAGTTTTTCAAGAGAATCTCCGCCTATGTGGATTTACATGTTTGATGCGTCTTAAGTGTATGAGTAGTGCCTTGTGCAGTAGTAGTGATGAGTGAGATGACAACCTTCTCCATGTTACTGTTTTGAGGGAGAGAGACCATGGATTCTAGATTTTTGGTGTAAATACATCTCTCGCACTCTGTACTAAATTATGTTATTAGCAGAGGGTTGTCTATGTACATGAGGCAATTGCTACATTGCCTCAAGAGAACCAAGTCAACAAGGTTGGCAGGAGTAACAAGGGTAGTCCAACTGTCCATACTGCAAGGTTGAAGAATGTTGTCACTAGGGGTGGCTTTTCAGAAATGAACGTAGCAGAGCTCAGTGAATGGACATTTTTGCCTGGGTTTTAAGGGAAAATTTGATGAACTTAGCTGTCCGGCTTTGGTGCACAATTGCACGGTAGTGCACAGCTCTGCACAATGCACAAACAAGCAGAAACCTGCTCAATGCAGGGCCTAAATACCAGAAACTAAAAACTTGAAAAAAACTCTAACAAGATTCAAAAGGACCAGTGGGGATGCGTATTCCAAGCCCTAGACCGTTCTGTTCACATATATCCTGAGGGGTTTGTTGAATGCTAAACTAAACAACAGCCAGCACAACCCCCCCCCAAAAAAAAAAATTAAATCATGATTCATAGCCTCATTCCACCAACAGTTGCACACATGCACAGACACATACTAACAGTCTGTAAATAACATTCGACCAATCCTCCCTGTTAAACTGCCTTTTGACTAAACATACATTTGACAAATATCAATCATCCCATTCTGAGAGATTATTTCTGATCATCCCTTACCAAACAACAAAAAAGTACTACACAAACAAATCCCCACTTCTCTTTTATATTTTCTACCAAAATTTCACATCAGTGATAGCTGTAAAAATGTATCTGAAATCTTCTAGGAGATCTTTGAGATAAACCCTACAAAAAGTGATGTTGATATTCAACCGTTCTTTAAGAAAAGGAACATTACATATTCTCAAACCTCTAGCATTTATATATCTGTCACTGTGTACAGTTATAGTTCTCTCTCCCTGGAAATGTGTTATAATGATTCCCTTATTAGAATTGAAGTCTTCAGCACCTACCACCACCCTCAGATTTTACACCTGTATCCAAATTATAACTAGCCAGTTTCATGGTGATGTGGTGGTAGCGTTGTTGCCTCACAGCAAGAGGTTCTCCCGTTCGATTCTCGGCTGGAGTGTGGGGGAGTGCCTTCTGTGTGGAGTCTGCATGTCCTCCCCGCGGTTGGGTGGGCGTTCGAAAGACATGCGTAAATGGGCGTGCCTTCGTTGAAGGTTGAATGTCGAGCTGGCACCTCGGCATTTGTGAAAATCTACTGCCAATCATTAGCGGACCGGAGTTCCGCTCTGGCGACCCCTAACCGGGAAAAGCTGAAAGACAACAACACAAGACAACAACATCCAAATTATAACTAGCCAAATTCTAGAGAAACTGGTTTCTAAACTATTTGTCAAATGTATTAGTAAATTGGTCTTATGGTCTTTTAAGACCCTCAAAACATGGATTTTGATGGAGCTGCGGTGGTGATGCTGCGGTAGCGTTGTCGCCTCACAGTAAGACGCTGTCCGGTTCGATTCTCAGCTAGAGCGTGTTCTGCATGGAGACATGAGTGAATGGGCATACCTTCATTGAATGTTGTGCGTCAGGGCTGGCAACTCGGCACGTAAAAATCTATCTGCCAATCATTAGTGGACCGGAGTTTCGCTGTGGTGACCCCTAAAAAGCCGAAAGATACAACAACAACATTGGCTAATTTTCAAGAAGGTTGCTGTGTGAAGAGCAGCATGACTAAGCCAATATAGTAGGCCCTGAATTGTACTGACATACTGAGCGAAGGATTGCATGAGAAAAAAGGGCAAGTCATGCTGGGATAAGTATCAGCAGGCCACTGACAGGAGCCATACTTAGATGACATAACAGATGTCACAAACAAGGTGAAAGTAGGCCTGAGCAATGCACACTCACAAGTGCTATGTAGCTCTGCTTAGCAGAATGCAGAACCCATTCAGCACAAGAAGAGCAGCATAGAGGCCAACACATATATCAATGTGGGTGTTACAGCAAAGTGACAACCCCATTCATATAAATGGGGAGGAATCTGGAGAACAGCTAACCAAGGGAAATACAGAAGGGTGACCATAAGGTATGAAAGGTGGGGGTAGAGGTTTTTTTTTTTTAGTTGGCAAAGAACTTCTTTTTCAACTGTTACAAAAAACATAGTTAGGAAAGGTAGTGAAGAATGGCTGTGAATAAGACAGAGGGAGAAAAGCAGGTAGTAGTATGGGCAGTCAGATAAACATACAGCATAGACACAGACAGACAGGCGTGGTATGAAGAAAAAGGTGGGGAGGGCAATGAATAAACAAGTGGTGTTGGGCTGGCTTGACAGGATTGGTATGCCCACAAAAGGTGGGGACAACAGTGGATGAAGAAGTGGTGTTGGAGGTCTTGACATGAGTGGTATGCCCACAAAAGGTGGGGAGGACAGTGGATGAAAAAGTGGTGTTGGAGGGCTTGACAGGGGTGGTATGCCCACAAAAGGTAGGGAGGACAATGGATGAGAAAGTGGTGTTGGGCAAACTTGACAGGAGTGGTATGCCCACAAAAGGTGGGGGGACAGTGGATGAACAAGTGGTGTTGGAGGGACTGACAGGAGTGGTATTTCCACAAAAGGTGGGGAGGACAGTGGATGAACAAGTGGTGTTGGGAAGGGATTGAAAAAGAATAAGGAATGACACATTAGGGAGAGAGAAAAGACTTGGATGGTCATAGGGTATTGTTGTGGCACAGCTGGATGTTAGGCTGACCCTGAGGGCAACAAACCTAGGCATCACTTTCTGGGTAGCCAGTGCTATGGGATGGTTGCCTTTCTGACAACCCGATTAGAGGGTCTACCAATCATACAAGTCCACCAGTTGTGACAGAAGGAAGTCCATATTGCTGATACAGGAATCTTGGTGCAAAAGATTCTACAGCTAGTGCCAGTAAACAACTGGAGACTCCTGCAGATCACATCTGGGAGAGAAGCCTTCACCCGCCTCCTGAGGAGTGGACACAGATGACATGAGTGACCCCTTCAGGTTACCTCCAACACGCTACTATATTGAAAATGCACACTGAGTCCTTCCCAGTCTGAATGTCAGTATCATGAAATCATAAACTGTGCAGGGGCTTCCTTGCACTGAACATTGTTCCAGTATACTGAAGTTATAAGCTTGCAACATCTTCAATGGGATGTAAAAGGAATGGTGAAGGAGAAACTGGGATTTGACATTTACACTATCCTTATTATTAACTTCATTCTGTTTACCAATTTAATCTATTTCCTTTGCATTCATTTACAGTTGCATTTACATTGAAATATTTACATAATCTCTAGTTCTTTGCATTTGTTTACATTTGCATTTGCCTTAAGAGATGCTTAAATAATCTCTATTTCTGTACAGTCATTTACATTTAGAAATACTCACATAATCTGTACAATGTCTTACCTCTCCCCTCTTGTACTTTGCATGAATGCATTTATTTCTGAACAGAGTTTTTACATTCTTCACATAGAATTGTATTCATTGCCTACTGCAACTGAATTCCTAAGATCTGATAAAGTAATTACAATATTTTTGAGGCTAATGTGAAACTTTGTATTCTCATATATTAATCACTAATCTTTGTGTGTATATTTATTTCTAAATGGTATTGTATTTACCTAGCATATCTTAATGTTGTACTTGCTTATTTCATCCTTGAGGTGTTTTTAAATTTGCATTGCATAGTTTATGGAACAAATTATGTTTGGAGCTTTTTGAATCTGTGTTGTATAGCTTTTGTAATGAGTTATGTTTGGAGCTTTTTTTTTGCATGAGCTTGTTCTAAAAACCACTGATGCTCAGTCAGATACTTCTCATACATACATGAACAAATTCTGAAAACTGATATAATCATTGTGCCATTTAGGGTGTTTCTTTTCTGGAGGATTTCAGTATACTAAGACAGTATTGTGCACCATAACACTTATGATTAAGGAGAAAAACAATGCCTCAGCATCCTCTCGAGTAGCAGTTTTTTCTCCTCATTTTGGGTCTGCATTTATGTTTCATATTTTCTGCATTAGATGCCTGTGCAATCTCATAGGTTTGTAAGTACTAGGTTAGTTGTCCTTGTGAGACATTTTAAGCCTAGCCAATTTCCCTTTTTGAGCTCAAATTAACCTACCCCTATTTGGTTAGAGATTGGCCTTATGCATCCTGTGGTTGATAATCATATATTACCCCTAATGAAAATAACTGTGATCATATCATAGATAGTTTGAGGGGGGACCCATGCATAAGATAAAACATTTAGGAGCTGCCTCTGTCCATTAGCAGTACGGGGGGCAGTCCTGGAGTACATTTTCTGTTTCCCATCCATAGATTCAAGTTGCAGTTGAATATGGACAGGGATAACCTTTGCATCAGTATCCTCTGTGAAATATAACTGCTCTGCTGATGTTGCAGAAGTGGTTTTGATCCCTAGGCTGAGTATTTCTGATGCCATTTGACTTGCTGATGTGCAGCATGTCCATCAGTATTGGGTCACAGGATGCCTTGTATGCCAGACCCATGTCACTTCTTAGCAGTCTGTAGGATACTGAGTATAGCGATAGGGTTTAGAGTTGGTCTGTGCAGAACATGTTATTTAGGCCTGTGTCATTTTAGTAAGTTATCTCTGTGGGTGTTCCAGTTGTTTCATGTGTCAGCACACATGCAATAACTGGAATACCCACAGAGAACTTACAGTTGCACTTGTCTGGACAGATACATGCCAAAGGGGCATTACATTCAATGGCTGGCCTCATCAGGGCTGAGTAAAGGATGACAGCAATAACACTAGCTCTAGATACAATCCCTTTGTTTGTATGCTATGCAATATAGAAGGACTTTCATATAACAATGGACACTTTCACTCTCCATATAAATTCCCAATCAGCTGGGTCAACTCTTAGGGGTACATTGTTAATATGTAGTCCCCTAGGATAGATGACTTCCCAAAGGATACAATAATGCATTTTTTTGGCATTTAGTTTCAGACCATGATTTTGGCACCAGTTTTTTTTTTTTTTTTTAATTGGGACACACCTTCTTTCAGGATGGCTAAGTCATTTTGGGGATTCAATGACTGCTCCTAGCTTGCAGTCATCTGTAGACTTAGCCAGTGCCCCTTGATATTAACTTTTATTTCAGAAAAGTACATGCCAAACAAGAGAGGTCACAGCACAGAATCCTGGGGGACTCCACTGGTGACTGGTTGGTTCGGAGGTAACGTCCTCTATTTTCATTTTCTATATCTTATCTGTGAGCCAAATGACTATCCAAAGGGTTACACAGGGAGTTATTCTCAGTTTATTAAGCTTTTCTACTATGCTTCAGTGGAAAATTGTGCCAAAAGCATTGGACAGGTCAGAGTATGTGATGTGTACCATTTTGCCTTCATCCACTGCTTTTTTGACATTTTCAAAAAGGATGAGTATGCCTGACCTGTCCTTGATGAATCCAAATTGAGAGTTTGGATGTTACATATGTCCTGACTGATTATTTCCATGATAAGTCTCTCCATGGCTTTGCATATGAGGCTGGTCAGACTTATGGGTCTGTAATTGCCTGTGTGGAAGGTCATCCTATATGCAGGGGAATAACTGTAACTGTAACTGTTCTCCATTTACTTGATACAAAACCTGTATGGATCTCCACATCCATTTTTTAACTGTTACAACTAGAAACATGACCATGTTCTCTTGCTCAAAATGCACCAACTATTGAGTTTTGTCAGGAACATTAAAGTAGGACTCATCCATTTTCTGATAACTGATTTTTAAGGAGTATAAATATTTTCCTCTTAAGAACCCAGGCCAGAGAGTACTGTTAAAAACAGATGTGAAATAATGTTCAGTGATGCAGTGTTTACTGACTAAGGCACCCTTTTTATATTTATTTTTGCTTTTCTTCTGTCCTAGCACATTCTTTCCTGGTTTTTCTTTTGACTGTCCTTTCAATTATTTCCCCTAGAAAATGGTTAGGATGCAGCATGACTAATAACCATTATTCTGGAAGGGCATGTACATTTTTTGCTTGCCCTACATTCCCAGTAATCATACATTTAACTGTGCTGATGGAGTGCAATGAAGCTAGTGCTGCCAAGACACCTGTCTTTACTAAGAACCCTGAACTTTAAAGCGTTTCTGTGTCATGTCCCCAGTCTCCATTAGAAAAATTGCCTTTTTTCTTTAAAGTTTAGACTTTCCTGCCAATAACCCACCTCCTCCCCTATATTCAGTCTCCCATGAGGGTAATAATGTTTCATATTATTACAGAGTGGAAACCAGTAGACTCAATATTGTCAAGACAGCCCTCACCAAGAGTATGTACCCAACTAAAACTCCAGCCCTCACTGAAATAAGCACTTTCCCCTCAAATCTCCAGTATCGAACAGAGAATTGTTAATGAGAGAAAGGCTAGTTTTGATGCTTTCTCCTAGCATGGCCCCCTTCCCAAAGAAGGTGAACCAGCAGGCTATGACATCCACTCCAGTGATCCGCTCTCCAGTGCCCTACTTACTACTCAAATGTGTGGCTTCAGCAACTCAAGTGACACTGTACCTGTTTACCAGCAGGCCAGTACAGAAGCCATCTTAATTTTTGTATATTACAAGATTTTTGGATTGGCACGTGAGTGAGGAGCAGCAGGACATGAGCAACTCTACCAAGTGCACATCCTTATGAAAACAGTCACATGTCCTTCCTTCTCAGTATGTTAGTGAGTACTGCTTGTACATCCTTTAGGGACACTGGATAAATTCTTTAAAAAGCTTACAATTCTAAAACTACATAGAGTCTCTCAACTGCTTTCATTTGCCATTTAACTTTTCTTAGTGCTGTTTTCGTCTTAGTCTCTGGGCCTATCTCTGTAATCTCTATTTTTTTTACTTACTTCCATTTGATTTTTTTTTTAAGGGAGTTCAATATGAAATTGTTAAGAAGCAGTTTAATGTAGCCAAACTTTATTGCAAGCCATGTAAACTGAGAAAACCTAATGTAAACTCGTGCTTTTACTAGAAATGTATTGAACTGTATAACATTATACTTTGTGTAGTTTTGGAACTATGTAAACATAATCATCTATCATATTCAGACCTCTCAACTATGTGTATTTTGAAGGAATCTCCCTATTTTCTGGCCTGATTTATTCCTGCACTGGATGTATGCATTTTGGATATATGTCCCCATTCTCAGACTTGATTTGCCTTTTCATACAATTTTTTGAAACCCACCCACATCATAACTGCACTAAATTGCCAACATACTAGTGGCATCAGTATTTTAAAAAAGAGGACCCACATCTTGTATCTCATAGTTTAATAGTTTCATAGTATAGTACTAGGCTATCTGCCCTGGGGCATTTGTAAGCCTAGCCATAGTGATGTGGCTTTTGCCACCCCATGAAATGGTACAAAAATGTACAGATAAAATCTAGAATACTGTGCCTCTGTCTAGTAGTGACACAGTGAAGGTCCCCTTATATAATAGAATTAGTTTACTGTGCCCCTGTCTAGCAGTGACACAGATGTGACCCCTGGGGTAAACTTATGATCTCCCATCCACTCATCAAGATTTCTCTTGAAGAGAGTCAGTGAGGGCTCTGCCTAATACAAACTGGGATCCTGTTCCAAAGCATGGGAAGCCTCTGGGTTATGAATCTATCCATCCAGCATGTCCTATTCATACTTGTGCCGAGGTTTAAGTCTTTAGCTCTCGTGGTCCTGATGGATTTGGATTTTTGAGGTGGAGCATGTCCATCAGATCCTGATTGGACATGGCCTTGTATGTCAGGCAGAGATCACCTCTGAGCAGGCGGTATGCTACTGAATAGAGCTGAAGTTTCTTTAGTCTGGCAGAATAAGACATATGTTGAAGACCCTTGATCCTTTTGGTGAGGTACTTTTGTGGTCTCTCCAGCTGTTGCAAGTGCCGGGTGAGGTACATACCAAATGGGGCATTGTACTCAATCATGGGTCTGATGAGGGAGGAATATAGGGGTACAATGACATCCTTGGATCTGGATGTGAAACCCTTCATGATGAGGTGTGCAAGGTAGAATGTTTTTCTAACCACTTTGGCAACGTGGGTGTCAAATGAGAGGTCGCTGTCTACTTGGGTCCCTAGGTCTCTGATTACTTTTTCCATACTCAGTGGGTTGCTGTCTATTTGATAATTTGTGGGTACTTTGTTTTTTCCAAAAGGGATAACTATACATTTTTTGGCATTTAGTTTAAGGCCGTGACTACGGCACCAGTTGTCCGTTTCAGTGAGGCCTTTTTGTAGGATGTGTGTATCTGCTGGTGTATCGACTATGGCACCTAGTTTGCAGTCATCTGCGAACTTTGTCAGCCACAGTCCCCCCATGTTTGCTTTAACATCTGAGAAATAAATGCTGAACAAGAGGAGTCCCAGGACAGATCCCTGTGGGACACCACTTGTGACTGGCTTTGAGTCTGACATTGCTCCAGCAATTTTAACTTTATGGGTTCTGTCCTTTAGCCAGTTTGCAACCCATCTAGTGACATAAGGGTTTACTTTTAAGCTGTTTAGCTTATCTATGATGCCTGAGTGGGGTATTGTGTCGAAGGCCTTAGCCAAGTCCAGGTATGCTGTATGGACTGCTTTGCCCTCATCAATGGCTCTAGTGACTGTTTCGAAAAAGTCAACCAGGTTTAAAAGGCAGGATCTGCCCTTTACAAAGCCGAAATGGGTGGAGTCAAGCGTCTGTAGGTCCCCTATGTCTCCGTTTATGAGTTCCATAATGATTCTTTCCATAGCTTTGCAGACCAGGCTAGTCAAGCTTATGGGGCGGTAATTTCCAGGGTCTGTAGAGGCACCCCCCTTGTGGAGTGGGACCACTGTTGCTGTACGCCAGTGTTCAGGTACATATCCCAAAGTAAGGCTAAGGTTAAATAGCATTTTTATGTGTGCTTTTAGCTCCTCTTGGAGTTCACGTAACACGCACCCCGGGATACCGTCAGGTCCCATTGATGCTGTGTTTTTTGCTTTGTTTAGGGCGGTTCTCACTTGGACATTTGAGATGACAGGGAGATTACATTCAGCTGGGATAAGTATTTCTTCTTTTGGGGGTGAAGGAGGCGAGAAATTTGCACTGAACCTGTCAGCCAGAATGTTAGCAATATCTGTGGGTTCAGTGTATTTTTTGTTGTTGTGAACCAACTCTGAGCATATCTGAGGGTTTCCGCCAGGTTTCTAACATAGCTGAAGAAGGCTTTGTGGTTATCTTTAGTGTCCTTAGCAATTTTTCTCTCAAAGTTTGCCTTGGATGTTTTTATGAGAGAACGTAGTTTTCTGCTAATGTTGATCAGAGATGTCTTCCCTTCATGGGATTTCGCTCTGACGTGCAGTAGCTTCCTTCTTTTGTTATACAATTTGTTTATGGCTGAGGTCCACCAGACAGGACGCTTACATTTGGTGGAGAGGGACTTGGATTTGTTTGGGATTGCATGATCCATGCATTCTTGGAGATGTCCATAGAAAGCATTTGTGAAGGATTTGGCATTGTGGGATGTGGTATCCACTGGCACAGTGGGCTTAAAGGATACCATCTCAGTCTTAAGAAGAGTGAAGTCTGCTTTTGAGAAGTTTTTCACTGTGGTCTTTGTGCTGGGGTGGAGGTGGGATATGTATATCCAGGGTGATTAGTTTGTGGTCAGATCTCACTAGTGAGGGGTATACTTCGGTGTGGAGCATTTTGTCCCCATGTTTGTGATGATCAGGTCTAGTATATTATCTCCCTAGTGGGAGAGGTGACTAGTTGTTCCAGTGCATTTAAATTTATGAATTCCAGGAACCTTTGGGCTAGGGTATTAGGGCTAGAATAATGTACCCAATCTATGTTTGGGTAGTTGAAGTCTCCCAGTATGATGGTATTTTGTGATACATTCATATCCTCCAATGTCTTCAGGAAGGCTGAGTGGGGTTCCTGAGATTGGGAGGGTGGTCTGTAACATGCTACCAGTTGTATAGCAGTTTTGCCTATGGTTAGTTGCACCTGTATGGTCTCTGATGCTTCATGTGTTGCTACTAACCTGGAGGTGTTGGTGTCCTTGATGAATATGGACACTCCCCCTCCCTTTGTGGTTTGGCCCGGGTTTTGGGGCGAAAAGCATGATACATGGTATAGCCTGGTAGCTGGGGTGCTCTCAGGAGCCTTGAACCAGGTTTCAGTTACTGCACAGACGTCGATGTTCTCCATGCTGAGGAGTGCATCAAGTGCCTGCATCTTGAGATTTAGACTTCTGGCGTTGAGCAGCATTACCCTTAGTTTTTTCCATTTTTGTTTTCTAAGGAGGTGGGTTTGTCTTTTGAGCCTTGCCTAAAAAGGCACTATGGGGGTGGCAAGAGCCTTAGCCAATATCCGGAAGCCCAGTGGTGACAGGTGTAAGCCATCCCTTGAAGCAGCATGGCTTGTCCAACATATCATCCCAGGCAGACAGACATTGATCCCCTTAGAATGACACCAGTACTTGAGCCAGTTGTTAAAGCTGATCATCTTGTCTTTGTATTGTGGTATCATTCTTGGTGAGGGCAAGATGCTGCTCAGGGTCAGGGTCATACCAGCCTGGGCTACATAATTGGAGAGCTCCTCTATGTCTCTTTTCATGTAGTCCAGGGAGGTACATCTCAGGTCATTCACACCAGCATGGACAATGACGGAGTCATATTTGTACTTGCTTTGGAGTGACCTGAGTGCATGTGTTATGTGGTGGATCCTAGCTCCCGATAGACAGCTCACAGTCACCTTCTCCTTGTTCAGCCGGTCAGTGGGACATCAGTGTGTGTGACTATGGAGTCACCTATTACTAGTGTATCAGGCAAGGTGTTTGGCCTTAAGGGCTGCGATTGGTTGACACACTGATTTATTGAAGTATGTGTTGTATGTGTTTTGTTTTGAGGTGGTGGATTTTTGGATGTCTGCTTTGGGATCCTCTGTTGTTTTGGTAAGTTTTTTATTAGAGCCTCTGAGTATGTCTTTGTGTTTTTATGTGTTTGGTTTGCAGTTGTGGTAGGTCTATGTGGGACTGGGATTGTTGTGTGTGTGGTTGCCATCTCCTCCTGTCTGGTCATGCCAGTCCTGAGTTGAGAGAGTTCAGCCTCCAGTTTGGCTATATAGTTGCATCTCTCACATGTATTTGTGTTTGTTGGGAGGAGGAGAGGGTTGTCTGTGTACATGAGACAATTGTAGTATTATCTCAAGATGCCCAGATTGACCAGCTGAACTGGAGATCTCCTTTTTCAGATGCAAAATTAAATTACCTTGAGTGGCAGAATTTTACAGCAGAGTTCAAATTTCACACTGCCTCTTTAACAATGTGCATATATTTTTATTTCATTTTGGTCACACATTGTTTTTTAAATGTGTTTCTGAGTAATATCCCACATTCATACTGGAAGCAGGAATACTTATATGCTATTTTGTATTCAAATTTTATGTCAGTTAGATGTCCGCATTTTTTGTTTGGATCTATCTGTTTTTCTTGGATCTTTGTTTCCATTTTTATTTTCTGCCGATTGAGAGGTATGATCATATCTGAAGTGTGTAACTTCAGTTTACTCATACTGTTATTGCCCCTAAGCCTTGGTTGCAGCTGGAAAGGGTCACTGGAGCAGTTCACCTACCTCTTACCAAATAGTAAAGAAGTAATTAAATAAACATATAAATTGACATGTTTAAGAAATGCATTTATATATAGGTCTTGTCTAGATTCAAGCACTTTCAAAGTTCTGAGGCTGCAGTAGAGTCTCCTTTTCCATAGTCAGTAATTATTTATCTCGTTGCTATTACCAGATTGTCTGCATAATATTTTAGACTCCTATTTGATGTGATTACTGAACACTTTTTGTTGCTTTGTTTGGTTTAAGTTTGACTGCCATATTATCTGTTTCCTACAAACACATCTTAAAACTTGACTGACACTTTCCTTAACTATTTCAGTATAGTATCTTCTGGCATCCTTAACTCACTGTCCAACATTTCTCAGCCTTTTTATTTCTAGGGTCATAGTTTAGTGTAAGACTTTGTGCTTCCTGCTCTTCTTCAAACATCATTTAGGCCTTTAAAATGTCAGTCATTTGCAGTATTGTTAGTTCCAATTATGTCTGCATGCCTTTCAAACTTCTGGAACATATCATCCTTCCCCATTTGTTTATAAGGTCAACCTTCTTTTAGCTCATAAACTGTAACTTTAAGGACTTGTCTATCTTCTAGTTGTACATTTTCTTTTTTTGAGCTGGTACTGTAGCACAATGGATTGGCTTGATCTCCATGGTAGAGTAGCTATCTTTTAAGTCCCATCCCTGCCTTATACTTTGCATTTCAATCCAGTTGGTCTGGGTTTACCAGATTACCCATCCATATTTTGAAGTGATTTTTGTGGGAGGGGAGTAGACCTGAGAGCTTCCACTGCCACTCACCAAGACTGGACTAATTTATTTGTCCCTACCGTACTGTGATATGATGAGCTGACATCGAGAGAAGGACCATGCGATAGTATCACAAGGCAATGCCCTCTCACCTCCACAGTGGCACCTCCCTCAAATGCCTGTCACGCTGAAGTACACTAAATGACACAAAACCAGCATTACTACCAGAGATATTGTCTTCCACTCTGAAAGAGGCAAGCAAGCAACAGCCATGTCATTCTTCTTCCCCTGCCAGTTCCAGCAGGTGTACAAGCTGCTAATCACACTTGGGTTGCCTGGGTCTAACTCTGAGCTTCATCCCTCTATGCCAACAGAGCTGGGTTTATGGGTGCATGATTTGCTGGACTTCCTTCCATCAGCCCCAGCCATTGTCTCTTCCTGTTGAAATACTCCTTTTATTCAATTTTTTTGAAACATTTTTACATCTTAAATTTGGTTGTACTATAACTCGTTTCTGCATTTTTGTATCCTTTACAACATTTTTATAAGGTCTTTAAGTATTGCTCATTTTATTCTCATGTTCCAATTTTTAATATATTCTGCCCTTCATCATCTACTGATATGCTGCAGAGAAAACTGTTAATTACATTTATTCTGCTATACCCTGTCTTTTAGTTTTGTTGATCTTTCTTCACTTATTTTCTGCAGAATTTTTTTATTTATTTTTTTTTGGCATTTGCTGTAATAATGGTAAAGCGTGCCATCTACCAGCTATCCAGCAAAAGTCTGTAGAGTATATTTCAGCAATAAAACAAAATCCCTTCAAAAGTGAGAGATTTTTAAACTTATTTTATGATTGTCAATCCTGGAAGCTACCTAGATAAATGAAAAGAAATACCCCTGCTTGATTACTTTGTCCTCGGAAATCAGACATTCAGACTTCAAACTTTTCCGAGTATAAAATAAATAAAATCATAATAAAGTGTGGCTTCCTGTTGAATTCATTGTTCAGAACAGAAAGAGTGAATGAGGTCCATAAATTACATGAATTAAAATAGTTTCTCAATTTGCATTGCAGCATTATCAGCCTTGTTAACCAGACAATTAAAGAAGAGAGAGAGAGAGAGGTTCTGTCTGCAAGTCTAGTGACTCTGGTTCAGTCAACTGGCCAGGCTTCAGAGGACTGGCATGGGAAGGAGTGGGAAATTACATTATGCTGATGGTTGCTCTCTCAGCATGTGTTTATTTTCATTGACCCAGTACAGACCAGAGGTTTCTGTCCAAGCAGAGCAACAAATGTTCAAGGAGTGATTGTGTGTGTGTGTGTGTGTGTGTGTGTGTGTGTGTGTGTGTGTGTGTGTGTGTGTGTGTGTGTGTGTGCGCGCACATGTATGTATAGCCGCAAGGACACCATTCCTCAATCAGTGGGAGGTGTAGGAGTGGATAAAGAATAAAGGAAAAATTATTTGGTGCCATTAGGATGGCACCATACAAGGACACCTTGATCTCCTCTAAGCCCACTCCTTCAAGATTTCTCCATGTTTTCCCCAATTCATGGGTCCTCAGCTTTAGTGGAAAGAGTCACCAATGGGAGAAGTCTTCATTACTGAGCTTGAGGAAGAGCTCTTCTCTTAGATGTGGCAGATCAAAGACCCATGCAAGGAACAACAACAAAAAAAATATTGGTTTTATTCTTTGCTTAAGTTTCAAGAAAATCAGTCTTTTGCTTGAACTGAAGCCAGTAATCAGTATGCCCCTTATTCTTACACCTTACCAGGATAGGACTTTTTATGCAGTGCACAGGCAACAGTGAACTTGATTATGTGACAGTGCTTTTTTTTGCATACTGTGTAGGAGATTGTGCATTTTACCATCAGTACAACTAATCAGCAATAAAGTAGTATAAGTAGAAAAAAAGATAAGAAAAATATGTTGTTGTATTAGCCACCTGTTCTAAAATGACACATTCCATATAGTTTTGTAAAATTGCTATTTACATGACAAATCATATTGTAGAATGTTCGACTAGATTTTAATGTATTGGCTAAATCCTTGTCTACCCCCATTGTTCCTTCTTAGGCAATGTCAGCCTTCTAAAACTTCCAACAGAACAAAACAGAATCTGGATAACAAAAGCATTACTGCTCAACTCTAAGAGCCTTAACAAAAAAACGCCACCCCCTATAAGCACTCCTTACCCAGTAAAACACAGATTTTGGGAACCTCTTCATGGATTGGGACAACAAGTAAATTTCCAGGAAAACATAGATAGATTTATTTATTTATTTACATTTGTTGACTGGGAGTGTCCAACTGGACGTAGGTCCATTTTCAGCGGAGGCCCGGGGAGAAAAGCTCCACAGTTAAAATAAACAGACAGTAGTTACATAGGATTACATAGCGATTAACAATTTAACATAGCAATTACTTACAACATATTTACAGATGAAGAACATAGTACATCAGTAGACAACTAGAATCTTTATCTGTGAAGTACATAACAGACATTAACAAATGTTACAATAAGAAGTTCCTGCTGTATAATAAGTACTAGGCTTATGAGCATCTGAGCTTGCTATAATCAAGGTAGTTAGTGGAGTGGAAAGAAAGGTAGTGGTTGGATGGGGTGGGTGATATTAGAGTGGGTGTTGCAAGGGCATAGCCAGCATGTTTTTAGGTGCGCTTTTAGTAAAGTTTTGAAGTGGGTGCATGATGGTATGGAGGTAATTGTTGGTGGAAGGGAGTTCCATAATTTGGCTATGGTGCAAGAGAATAGTGCTTCACCAGCAGAGTTATTGGCTTTAGTGATCTGCAAGTGATTTTTGTTGCTGGATCTTAGTGGTCTGGTGGTGCGATAGGGTTGGAGTAGATTCTGGAGGGATGGGACATTTAGTGGATGGTTTACTAGTTTGTGGGCGAGTGAGAGTTGATACCATTGAAGGAGGTGAGGGAGTTCAAGCCAGCCCAGTTCAGCAAGTGAGAGACAGTGGTGACTACGATAGGATGCCCCTGTGGCAAATTTGGCGATTTTGTTGTAGCAAGTCTCTAGCTTGTTTAGATCGCATTGCCTTAGGTTGGTATATATTGGAGAGGCATAAAGTAGGGTGGAGATAAGGTGGGAATTTTCTATTGAAATCTTTGCTGCTTTGGTGAGAAGTTGCTTATTTCTGTATAATGCTCCTAGTTTTTTGTGGACTTTTTTATGGTCATGGATATGTGAATGTCAAATTTTAGTTTATTGTCTATTTCCACTCCTAGCAATTTGGTGTGTTCAGTTGGGTATATAGTGGTGTTGTCTTTTGCTGTGATGTTAAAGTGAGAGTTGTTTTGAGTATGTTTGGTGGGTTGGAAGATGAGTAGTTTAGTTTTGTTTGGGTTGAGTATTAATTGGGCATCGGATAACCAAGTTTCAACAGAGGAAAAGGCTTCCTGTGGGAAATTTTGCAGTTTGGGTAGGGACTGGGCTGAGCAGATGATGGTTGAGTCATCTGCGTATTGTATGAGTGTGCCATGTTTGATGGCAGAGGCTAGATTATTGGTGTAAACAGAGAAGAGTAGGGGTCCAAGGATGGATCCTTGGGGAACCTCTATGGAGACAGGTAGTTGGGGAGATATGTCATTCTGCCATACAATGGATTGTTGGCGGTCAGACAGGTAACTCTGAAACCAGTTGGTGACTGATTGAGAGAAGGATAGGCTATTGAGGAAAGAGATAAGTTGTTCGTGTGGAACCATGTCAAATGCTTTAGATACGTCTAGGAAAGTAGCAGAGGAGAGATAGCCATTGTTTTTATGCTGAAGGATAGTGTCAGTAAAGGAGAGTAAGCCAGTGGTGGTGCTATGGTTTGGTCAGAAACCATGCTGAGTACTGGAAAGGAGGTTGTTAGTAAGGAGGTAGTCTGAGACCTGAGAGTGTATGCATCTCTCTAGTATTTTGGAGAGTGGAGAGAGAATAGCTATGGGGCGGTAATTGGTTAGTTCTGTGGAGGGTCCACCTTTGTGGAGGGGAATTATATGCGATACTTTCCACAGTGTGGGAACATAACTTTCTGACAGAGATCGGTTAATCAAGATGGATACTGGGTAGGCCAGAGCATCAGCTGCGATTTGTAGGTATTCACTTGGGAGGTTGTCTGCTGCTAATTTGGTGGGTTTAAGTTTAGTTAAGAGTTTTTTATGTTGGAGGTAGGTACAGGAGAAAAAGAAAAGGCAGTGGGGAGATTACTAGTTGAAGGTGTGGGTTGGAGAGGAGGGGGGTTGTGTACTTTAGCTTTTGATAGTATGGTTTGGGTGAAGTGTGTGTTGAATGAGGTAGCAATATTTTCTGAGGAATGAGGGATGTTAGGAGGAGGGGTACTGACTTTACCTGGGTGGACGATGGAGTTTATGGAGGACCAGAATTGTTTGGGGCTGTGTTGTGAGGAGTCTAGGGCAGACTGGTAGTATTGGAATTTGTCCTGTTTTATTAGCTTTTTGACTTTATTGCGTAGTTCTAGGAATTTCTGTCTTGTTGAGGGGGTTTTTATTTTGCTCCAGTGCTCCCAGGCTTTATCCCTGTTTTTCATTTCTGACTTAGTGGTTTTCTGTAGCTATGGGGAGGGTTGTGATTTGGGTCTGGAAAGTCTTATGGGGGCATGGTAATTAGGGATGCTCAGGAAGGTAGTATTAAAAAATTCAACTGTGTCATCAAGACTGAGGTACTTTAGAGGATGCCAGTTACATTATTTGAGGGATGAGATGAATGTGAGTGGGTTAAAGTTTAGTTTTTTACGTATTTGACAGTAGATGACAGGTTTAGCTTGGTATGGGTATTTTATGAGTAGGAATGTTGGGGAGTGATCACTGAGGCTATCTGATAAGCAGCCTGTTATATATGGCTGGGGGCTCTTACTGACTAGTATCCAATCCAGGGTAGTGTGCTTGCTGGAGTTTTTATTTATCCTGGGTGGTGACTGGACTAGTTGGGTGAAGCCATGAAGGTTTACATGATGGGTTGGATGGTTGGAAGAACAGGATTGCCAGTCAATATTGAAATCACCTAAAATGATTGGGGGAGATGGTGGGTAGACCAGCAGGGGAGGTTTTCTAGTGGAGGGATGTTTTGGCCAAGTGGGAAGTAGCATCCAATTATGTTGATGGTTTTGTTTTGGTTTATTTTGAGGTTGGTATATATTATTTCTTCATTGCCTATTTGTGGAGCTGATGATTTTAAGATCTGGATGTTTAGATGATGTTTAAATATTATAGCTACACCAACTCCTTTCTTGTTAAGCCGGTCTACTCTTAGTATGCCGTAACCTGTAGGGAGTATTTGCTCACTGGTAATGTGAGGTTTTAGCCAGGTTTCTGTCAGGATGACTATATCTGGGGAGTACAAGTCTATGGTGGCATGGAGTTCATGGACTTTGTTGGATATTCTTCTAATATTTAGGCTTAGTAGAAGGAAGTCACTTGGCTTTCTATTGACTGTAATATGGGAGAAGTTGTGGTTTCTAGTCTGATTATGAGGATTGGGGTTGGAGATGGTAGGGCCAGGGTTGGGGTGGATGTCTCCACTTAGGGCTAGTTTTGATATGCATGAGGTTATTAGTTTTCTCAGTTTTTGAATGTGTTTGTTTATAAAGGAAACTTTATGATTGTGCTCTGTGGGTAATAGGTATGGTGGGAGGGTTACTATGTTAAGTTGTAGGGATGCTTTATGTTTGAGTAATATAGTTGGTAGAATATGTGGGGGTGCATAGGGATGGTTCTTGAGTTGGTGGGAGGGGAGCTGAGTGAGGGTGAGACATGAGTGATGGTGTGAGTAGTAGTACAGTGGTAGTGGTTGAGTGGGAGAATGATGGATCTTTGGTAGGATGTAAGATATGCAAGGAGAGTGCATGCAGTGAGCATAGGTAAGGTATGCTTGTACATGTTGGTTGAGGAGGTGTGATAGTAGTGGGAAGATGGAGGAGGTAGTGTTGGGTTAGCACTGTGGTTGGCTATTGGAAAGATGGGAGGGGTTTGTGAGTGTAATAAAGGTGGGACCACTGGGGGTGGGAGGGAATAGGGGGCAGGGTGGGGAGTGAAGCATGCAGAGACCTTGTTAGTTGCTCTTATGAGGGGGCTGGAAACAACCAGTTAACAGAGTTAACTGATAAATGAACATATGATAGTGACAAGGGTGGTTGTAGTTTTAAAAATGGTGCCTGCCACAGGTAATATTTATTAACTTTGGGATTGTCTTAAGGTAATAAACAGGGAAGGGGAGGGGAGAACAAGGGTGTGTGCAGGCAGTTCTTTGTACTGCTGCTAATGAGCCAAAGCAAAGACAAGTTTGTGTTTAAGAAACAATCACAATTGACCAAGGACTGCTCTGAAACTATTAAGTCATTTCTTAACCATTTCTCAGGTGGAAAAACAGGATAACCTAGGCTACTGTGGTCTCAGTTTAAATTAAGAAACACACAGTATTGATCAATTATGGATACTGTTTGCTAACAGAAGGGAATAAGAGAGAAAGTGGAAGATGAGTGTGTGTGTGGGGGGGGGGGCTGCTTACAAGCCAAAGCAGAGTGCTCTCCAGGAGAAAATGAATATTGGTTCAAACAGGTAGACACATACTCAAAGTTAACTTTAGCTGTTTGCAGACAGTTCAGACCCGAACTGCGCTTTTCTTATAAGAATGATAAAGGTGGTACCGCAGTTGAATACTTAAGAGTGGTGTTAGGTTCAAAGTTAACTTTAGCTGTTTGCAGACAGTTCAGACCCGGACTGTGCTTTTCTTATAAGAATGATAAAGGTGGTACCGCAGTTGAATACTTAAGAGTGGTGTTAGGTTGGAGAGACACTGAGCTCCTCGTGGGGCCTGTAGCAGAGTGGATTGCAGATTTATATATATATATATATATATATATATATATATATATATATATATATATATATGCATAATCACAGAAACTCGATTCAAGACCAATGAGAACATTCCAGCAGAGCAGGGTTGCAATGCCTATCACTTGTTGAATGACCTGGAACTTTTAAACTCTCTCGACCAGTTAGTCAGCACCCCAACCAGTAGCGATAAAATTCTGGATATGGTCCTTACTACTATGGGGCAGCTTTGCAACCAGACAATTGTACATTCCTCCCTGGTCAGATCAGACCACAATTCAGTCACATTCACCTTAAGAATCTTCCAATACCTTGGTATTCAGAGATTGTGCCAAGGCTTATCTATTAAAAGACCTGGCTAAATTCCAAGCCCTTTCCATCTTGACAGCTTCATTGCTTATGCAGAATATTTTAACACCAAAGTCTCTGCACATGTAAATACCTGAATAGACACATCTGTCCCCCTCAGTAAATGCAATACCAAATTTA
The DNA here is from genome assembly GCF_019279795.1 of Protopterus annectens. Taxonomy (NCBI): domain Eukaryota; kingdom Metazoa; phylum Chordata; order Ceratodontiformes; family Protopteridae; genus Protopterus; species Protopterus annectens. The sequence continues at coordinate 1,184,755,243 of NC_056731.1, read as the reverse complement.
AGAATAAAACAATATGGTGGAACCCTAATATAATCAGGCTCTATAATAAAAAAACTCACTACATGTAAAAATAAATTGAACTCTCAAAATGCCAAGAACACACTTGCTACATTTAATGAGGAACTCTGGACCCTGATCAAATTAACCAACGCCAGATATGAGGTACTTAACTATATTAGAAATTTCAAAAGCAATGTCCAGCACTGCACAGATCTAATAGTAAAGGATATCACATAGTCAGATCATAAGGATAGAACCAATCTACTACTGGACAAATTTAGTTCAGATTTCACACCCCTCCCCTCCTATATTCCCAGATTAAATGCCTATGTCTATATCCCCCAAATCTCCCAAGACCAAGTCCTTAAAATGACATCCAAATCAATGAACATTAATTCTGTGGAGCCAAAAAAGCTTCATGTCAGATGATTGGAGGACAGCGACCCCTCATCCTCTCACACAGAGGTGGGGGAGGACAATGGACCTAGGTAATTATGCACACATAAGTCTGACCAGTCTCATCTGTAAAGCTATGGAAAGGATCATTATTGCATTAATAAATAAGCACATGGGGGACCTACAAACAACAGACACAAGCCAGTTCAGATTTAGTAAGGGCAGATCCTGCCTACTTAACATGGTCATTTTCTGGGAGAAGGTTAGTGAAGCAATGGATAGTGGCAAATCAGTACACACTGAATATCTAGACCTCACAAAGGCACTTGACACCATCTTACACTCAGGAATTGTGGATAAACTTTCCCAGCCAAATGTAAATCCCTGTGCAACTCACTGGACAGAACACTAGCTCACAAATAAAACCCAAGAAATTAGAGTGGGCAGCTCTACCTCCTCCAAACTGTCACTAGGGTGTAGTCCTTGGGCCATGCCTCTTTGATGTTTACTTCTCAGAAGTCAAAACAAATGTTAATGGATTCTGACTGACCAAGTTTCCAGATGACTATAAACCTGTTGCCATCATAAAACCCACAGAGTATGCCAAAATACTCCAAGAAGGCCTTTCCCAAATAAGTAGCTGGTGTTAAAATCAGAAACTAAAACTAAATGCCAACAACTGTATAATAGTATTCTTTGGCAAACATGACTTCCTTTGTAACTACTATGCTAATATCACACCACAGAAAGTTGATGCCATATTCAGGGATATTGGGAACCTCTGTCTGCAATGAACTGTCCTTTGATCACCATGTGTCTTGTATCTAAAAGTATATCTTCCTGGTCCAGTGATGTAATCATTCTACTGTACTCTGCTCTAAAGAGGCCTGTCATTGAACATAATGCCCCATTCATTATATACTTGTCCAGACACTCGTCACAACCGGAGCAACCTCAAGCATTTCTCACTAAAGCTATCCAGAGCCCAAATCACAAGAATCATGCTAACCATCTCAAAGCTTTCTCCCTCTCTTGATATCATGCAGGCTGCTAAAAGCGACTGCTTCCTCCCATATACAGCTTCAGCAGACTCTGTCCTTTCAGACAACAGTCCCATTTACAATTTGCTATTACATAAAAAGATATGTAGCAATGACTGTTTATTTAACTATAGAGAAAAAATAATTGATAGAGCAGACATTCTTCCTTTTTGGAAGTCAGCAGATGCAGAATGTGCCAAAGATGCATTGTCCAGTCTACTGAGCATATTTTCAAAGTTGGTACCAGATTATTTGTTTTGAAGGTATCAGATTAAGTAGTTCTGCATTGCTTTCAGAGCTTACCCTTGTCTACAATAGAAGACATTACCAAACATGATGTCAAGGGATTAGGTTTAGAGTTTGCAAAACCCATTTTTTTCTGTGTCAAGACACTCTGTTCTAGGATAAATGAAACAAAAATGTTAATCAAGAAAAGCACATGCTACTACTTACATATACCCAAACACATGAACACAAACATGAGAACTTCCCATTTGATGAAAACTATCCCATCAAATTTAATCTCTCTTTCTCTGCCTCTATCATCCTAACTCATTGACTAGAATTGTCCCCATATTTCATTTATTTACTGAGTGCATTTTTCCACCTTGCAGAATGCTTCTTTTTTCCCGGAAGATGTACAACCATGGAGTTTGGGAGTGATTGCAATATGAGGGGCTTGGGGGGGGTTGGGATTGGGGTGGGTTTGGGTTTGGGCTTGTACACACACACACACACACACACACACACACACACACACACACACACACACACACACACACACACACACACAAAACACACCCTCAGATGCGAGTGCTAGACCTTCCTTCCGCAAAAGTGTTTTTAATATGTGCAGATGTTTTCATTTGCAGGCTTCAATGTGTCCTGTTCTAAAAAGCACACATTTAAATTGTTTCTTCAAGCCAGAGAGCACATGGAACTAGTTTCCTGAAAAAATGGTTAATTTTATATTTTACTCAGATTACGCAATGAGGAATAAATAATCCCATTCTGCTGTGCTTTGCTCTGTGTAGCCTTTACATTTATTACAGCTGGAAACATCCTCTTAGAACCAGCACTAAAGTACAATACAAAGTATCCTTTTTTATTTTGTTTTTTTTTTCAGTTTGACTTTGTTTCTAAGCTCTTACATCATAGTACTTGTGATGATGTGAGGTAGTGCCAGCTGTGCTAGGGGGAGTAGGGCAGTGCATGTGTAACATATGCCAGCCTAGCTAGCTGGAGTTTATTAAAAAAAATTATGTCATTTAAATATCAAACGGATTTGTACAGATGCTTGTGCTAAAAATGTAAACAGTGGGTCTTGCTGGACAGAAAGAAATATACATGTATGTCAGACTGTATTGTTGTAACTGATTAAACATATATATTTTAACAGAGGATACGGGAAGGGAAGGGGTTAAGCTCAGCCCAGCTAATCTTAAGAAAAATAGCCTAAAATTAAATGACTTGGTTTAGGCCATAAAGATTGTATCTCACAGGTCTGAAATTGTAATTTGTTCTAAAATAATAACTGTCTTTCGGCTTTTCCCGGTAAGGAGTCGCCACAGCGGAACTCCGGTCCGCTAATGATTGGCAGTAGATTTTTACGTGCTGGCTTGCCGGGCCTAATGTACAACCTTCAACGAAGGAATGCCAATTCACGGATGTCGACACACAGAAGACGCTCTAACTAAGAATCGAATGTGCAACGTCTAACTGTGAGGCAACAACGCTACCGCAGCACCATAATAGCCTTTAAAATTAAAAAATGCTGTTATGTTCTTCCAAGTGTAAATAACAGCATTTCTCCTTAACGTATGGGTACTATAAATTGTAAAAATTGCTCAGTTTCTCAACACATTGTGAGCTCCTTTGAATATAATAATGGTGTTAAGTTTACACCTAGAGGTATATTTTCATGCAACAGTAAAGGAATAGTTTATGTTCTAAAATGTCCCTGTGATTTATTTTACATTGGGGAAACTAAAAGAACTTTCAGGGTTAGAGTGATGGAACACATCAGAGACATCAAAAATCAAAGAGAGGAAAAAACTATTGCTGCACATTTTAAAGTTAAACACAATAGCAACTTTTTATTGTTAAAGACTAGTATTTTAGAACAAATTAAAATTTTGAATGAAAATGAAATTTTATTGAAAAAGAAGCTTTTGTACAAGGAATCTGTATATATTTTCAAGTATAATACATTGGTCCCTTTAGGGCTTAATGGTGAAGTGAACTGGAGATGTCTGATTTAAGTGCTGTAATTATATAATTACAGTCTTAATTACTGCGTTTGGGGAGAGTCTTTTGTATATAAGATGATGTTAGTATGTATTTTTTATACTCCTTGAAGGTGCTTACACCGAGGTGCCAGAGAAAATAAAGTGATTGTGGATTTACATCTTTGCAGTTTGTATTTTCTACATTCATTGGATCTGTACCAGTTGTTGGCAAGAACTAAGAATAAGACTGGCAGACAGAAGGCACAGAGGAGCCCTCTACAAACCCATGCATAATAGCCCTTGCAAAACCCAGCCTGGCTGGGTAAACAACATCCAATCTGTAATGCTTAGTAAAAGTCTGTACAAAGGTAGCAAGATTCATGTATAGAAATGGTATCACTTGAAAAAGGCACCAGAAGAGGTAACCGTCATAGTAGAATGTGCCTTTACAGAGGAAGAAAGATAATTCCTTGAAAGGAATAACAAATGAAAATGGCCTTTGAGATTGAGGAGGAGATGGTCTACTTGGAAACAGTTAAATCCAAAGTCCTGGGATGAAAAGAAACAACGTTGCTCAGATTTTTGAATAACCTTTGTTTTATCCTAATATTATCTGAAATGTCTATGTAGGTCCAGGATGTGGAGAACCTCAGACTGCACAGAAGAAAAAATATAGGAAACTAAATAGACTGATTAAGCGACAACTCATTAACCACCATGGGCATAAAAGAAGGATTAGTATGAAGAGATACTCTGCCTCTACGAAAATTTAAAAAAAGAGAAATTGCAGTAAGAGCCTGAAGCTCAGACACTCTCTTGGCTGAAATAAGAGCCAACAGTAGAACAGTCTTCCAAGTACAAAGCTGCAAGGAAGCTGAACTAGCAGGTTTAAAGGATCACAAATCATTTTTAAAGAATAAAAGTGGAGTCCCAAGGAGAAGGAATAGGCTTTCTCTGGAGCCTGATATGAAGGACACCATTCAAAAATGTCTTGACCTCAAACTGAGAGGCCAAAGGGTGGTTCAAGGGCAGACAAGTAGAGATAGCTGACAGGTGAGCGTTAACTGAAGAATATACCAAGCCAGCAATGAGCAGATTGCACATATAAGAGAGAACCAGATCAACATCTACTAAGAAGGGATTCTGATGGGAGACAGGCACCAAACAGAAAAACTTTTCAATTAGGTATATATGATTTTCTGGTATTGGGTTTCCTGACCTCCTGCAGACTCTGAAGTACATTGTCTGAAAAGAGGTGCCTAAAAGGGATCAAAACACTATCACCAACAATGTCATTTGAAGAGAGGACAGGGGAGGATGGATAAGAGATCCCTTATCTTTTCTGAGAGGATCCACCCAGTGAGGTAACCTGTGACTGTTTCTGGCCAGAATAAAAAAAAGAATGTGGAACCAGTACTGTCTGAGCCAAAAGGAAGTCACCAACAAGATTTTGAGGGAGTCCTGCTTGATCTTGTGCAAAACGTTTGGTAGCAGAGGAAGGAGAGAAAAGGCATTTAGAAACATTCCCTTCCAAGGAAAAGACAGGGTGTCCACTTTCCAAGCCAGAAGACTTTGTACTCTCGAACAGAAAAGAGGAAGTTGCCTGTTCAGAAGGGATACAAAAATATCTACCTTAGGAGTATTCCACCAATGGACTATGTCCAGAGACGCATTTCTGTGAAGCATCGATTTGTGAGTTTGTGTTCTGGATGTTTGCAGAGAATATGCCACTTGATTGTGCTCTGAAGGAATGTAAACTGCCTGAAGCCTCACAACTGATTGCCAGATCCCAGGCCTTAACAACTAGTCTGCAAAGGAGATAAGATCTTGCACCCCCCCACACACACACACTTGTTGATACACCACAACACAGTGGTATTGTCTGTGAAGATTTTTAAGGGGCCGGGGAGAAAAGTGGAGTGAAAGGCATGTAGGATCGGAAGCAGAGCCCTCATCTAATTTATGTTAATATGGTCTAACCTCTGATGAAGAGGTCAAAGACCCTGAACTTTCAGAAGGCCACAAGAAGCACCCTACCCCAGGCATGATGAGATATGTCCATGATCAGTTCTTGAGAAGGAAATGGAACATGAAAGGCAGTCCCAGACTAAGAGAAATTTGCTGAATCCACCATTGGTGCTCACATTTGAGACAAGGAATCAAAGGAACAGGGAACTCCAGGAGAAATGTTGAAGAGTTATTGATTTGAGTTACCATTGAAGCTTCCTCATATGCAGCCTGGCAAGAGGAAGCATGGGACTGGACAAAGGAAGAAGAGACTGGAAGAAGGTTGTCAGAGACAAAACTTTGGCAACAGGGAGAGAGGCCAACATGGGAATGGTCTGAATCCTGCAACTTAGAAAAATATGATCCTGGGAGGGAGCAGGCACCGACGTCTTGAGACTGATGGTGAATTCCAGACTTTGTAAAAGACAAGTGTTAAAGTGAAGTTCTTGCAGAAGATTGCTGGGAGAAGAAGCCTGAATAAGCAGGTCATCTTGATAAGGGAATAGCTGTATCCTTCAAAGTCTGCAAAAGGCAATGACAGGAGTGAGGCATTTAGTGAATACTCTTAAAGAAGTAGAAAGGCCAAAAGGCAAAGCAGAGGGCTGAAAATGACAGGAAAAAACTGAGAAATGTAAATATTTCCTGAACAGAGGGTGAATAGGGATGTGAAGACAGGCATCTTTAATGTATAGAGAGACCAGGAAGGCCTGGGGAGAAGGACAAGAAACAAAGTCTGAAGATAGAAAATCCTGAAAGATGGGATCTTGAGACAAGTGTTGAGGAAAGAGAGGTCCAGAATTGGTCTCCCTTCTGAGGAACCAAAAACATCCTGGACTAAAAACCTCTTCCCACTTGGGTTGTGGAACAGGTTGAATGGTGCACTGATCTAAAAGGGACTGCAAAAACCTGGAAAAAGAGGGAATTGGGAAAAAATTGAGGAGAAACCCCAACGAGGTACTTATCTTAATATGGCTTGGTAACCAGCACACCAGACAGGCATTCAGACTGATGGTCAACAATGGCATTTGGACTGGTGGCAAGGAAGTTCTGAGTATTTGCATCCATATGTCACCTTTATGCCCTAAGTCTTACATAGGGAGTATCATTGTAATGTACAGCACCTATAAAAATTCAAAGGCTTTGGTATGCTAGCTAGATGTCTCTTTGTTAATCATGAGCAGGGTCAAGCCCATTTTAAGAGAAGGCCCAGGAAAAACAAGCTCTATCATCATAACTGAACTAAAAAGTATGTAAACAACAGTAACAGAATAATAAATGTATTTTAAAGTAAAACTTGGAGTACAGAAATGATAAGAGACTTTACGGTTATAATGAAGAATGTCAAATCATCAAAGAATGCAATAAAATATTCATCTCTTACAACATGAAGTTATAGAAGTGTCAAAGTGATAAATTAGAGTAGAGCACCAACACCAAGCAAGTAGTGTATGATAAGACATAGTTACTAATCCTAGGTGGATAGGGGAAAGAACATATGGATGAGGCAGCAGATGTCACAGATGCGGAACAAAAAGTTACTTTATAAGGTGTATTTCAAACAATCCAGTGGCACACAGGAAAGGGAGCAGTAAGGACTGTCTCAAGAATGCCAGTGTGAAAGAAGGATGACTACAGCTGTCAGCATACAGGAGAGAAATGAGGTAAGCTGCACTAATGAGTGTTACACTTTCGGCTGTACTGCATAAATATGTTTGCACAAGAGACTACTTTTTGCATGTCCAGAAAAGCCCAGTGCAGCCTATGAATCTCTGTTCAATAGAAGTCCCAGTGGGCTGCTTAACACCACAGCAGTCCAAATGGAAATCAGACTAAGTGGAAAAGATTTGAAGGTAAACAAGTCATTAGGCTTACCTGCCCTTTATTTAGTTAATTTTATTACTGTACAAAAGGCCCATTTCATGGTTTGTTATTTTTAATATGTCATTCCAGGTCTGACTGTAGAGCTGTTTCCTTTTTTTTAAGTCATGCCCTGGTAAGCAGCAGTTATTAAAGTAAATGCCAGTCAGTAACTTGATACACTTGGGTGATATAAACACACATTTTTAATGTTATAGGAGGTAAAAATGGAGGGCAGAACTGGTCAGTAGACAGGGAATACCAGCAGCCATAGAGTGGATAAGACGTTTGTTTAATTAGGATCACTGGTGTAAGAGAAGTAAGTAGACAGTATGCATAACCAAAAGACATCCTGCATGAAGACCTTGCCTGACAGGAGGAACAAGAGGTAGTGTTTTGGGATTATTCTACATCTCAATGTAGCCTTAGCCTAATTAAGTTTCTAAGTTTAGTGCTAAATTTGCTTTCCTGATTATGTTATCTAGATGTGCTCATGGAAACTGTGTGTGTCATTCACTGTAACTGCCAGTGAGTCTAATTTATTCAAAAAAGTCGCCTGGTTCAGTTCAACTACCTGGTTAATAAACACATAAAAAATAAAATAGGCATGTGTACAGCTTTATGGCATAGACAGAAAAAGCCCTGACTAAAACTCAGATGATCTGAGTTTTGTTACTGGCTCTGGTACAAGAAAAAACAGGGGACAGAGGATGGATGTTTGCAGCCAGTGCTAATCCTGGCAAGAATGATGTTTTTGTTTGACGGATTACCACCTCTTAACTTGAGGCTTGAAAGACACTGAAATGGCCAGGACTGGGAATGTGGGTGTCGCACTGGTGGTGACAATTCTTATCAGCATATATATAGAAGCATGTTCATGCACAGTGAGGGTATTCTTGGCATATTTGGTAAGGCAGGAACTCATGTTAGCCCCCAGCAGTGGGGTTAGGGGGCTAAAAGTGAAAACTCCTAATGGCTGGCTGGATGATGGTCAGCTATGATTGGCTTTTGCCCCATTGGGAACATATGGCTCAGTTGATCACAAGCTTTCTAGTTGGCTGGCAAGCACTAAGGAATAAAAAGGCCTAGGAAATAAAATAAACAAATACACGCACAAACATACAAACAAATAAATAAATAGGCATGGCTATAAATGGAACATACCAGACTAGTTAAGCTACAGGATGGACAAGAAAGACAACAGAAGAACCATAGCAGTTCATTATGTAAGGGAGACAGATCAAATGGATGGCACTACCACAAAGAATGAAAAGATGCAATACCATGGCCTGACCTAAAACAGAAAAGTGGCATTTCATTTCACAGCGATTTTTGTCCCACATGTGAGTGGTTGGGGTGAGAGTTTGTCAGGCATGACTAGGACAGCGGAAAACAGACAATATCTGTTAGCATAAATGTTTGCAAAACCAGTGCCCTGAAACCAGTGGTGGCTGATGACTTCAAATCAAAGAGGGTCTGCAGGAGACAACTGCATGGGGTGGGGCCAACTTGAAAGGGGTGGGGTTAACTTCACAGGGTGGAGCTATGATACAGTGGGATCAACACTGACCATGCTTACCATTTTACATAAAATAACTGTTCAATCAGTATTGCACATGCTGAATAGTGTACCAAATACTAGACTAAATCACGTTTCAAAGCTAATGAGGTGTTTAGGTCATGCTGTAACAGCACAAAACCTAAACATCACTAAACAGTAAAAAAGTGGTTGGTCTCGGCTACATAAAACTATTATGAGTACACGTGAAGTAGTAAACATACATTGTACTGTATCAGGTAATCTGCATTTTGTACAATGCCAAGTGAAAAAAATAAGGAGATTTGGAAATCCCACTATATTATTTAATTTATTATTCACAATTCAAGGTCACACCAATGCCTAATGTGCCAGTGGTTCTGAGAGACACTGACACAGGCTTGTATGACAGGTGACTTTACCAAAATACACATTAATTTTGCAAAGCCAGGAATGCAACAGTAAACAGCAGGGCCAGTCATCCCATTTCATTCACAAACATCCCCCCCTCCCTATTACCGAACAAAAGTATCTACTTTGACCAGGAGTGGCCTTAGGTCAAGTGGCGCCCTAGGCAAAAGGGCCCCATGGCTCCCTCCATCACACCACCCAGTGCCCCCATCCTGGTCGACCTACACCAAATAAATACTGGAAAAGAGCTCCTGCTAGAATGGCACCCTATTCGGCCACCTAGTTGGCCTATGCCTATGGCCGGCTATGACTTTGACCCTTCCAGGATTAAAGTAGAAATAATCCTAACAGTTAGGTTACATACTTGCATTAATTTCATTTACTTGACAGAAACATTAGTCACAACTTGTGTGCCAGCACATCTTAAACAAATACACATTTCATTTTATTGTACTTTTTTTTACCCAGGTTTGTCCAACTGTTTTTAGTAAAAAAAAAAAAAACTTTTCAGCATAAGTCTGTGGAGAAAAGCTGTAAAATATTACAAACATTTTAAACAGACATTCAATATATACACAAACAGATATGAAATAGCATACATTAAGAATGACTCATACATTTGATAGATTACATTCATCTGAAAGTACAGTCAGCCATTACAGTCTTCTAAAGCTGGACTTACAACAGCAATAAACAGTAGGGCCAGTTGCTTCATTCACACATAGCCCCAATCCCTATTGCCCACCCACCCACAACATCTGATTTGATCTTCTGAGGTTAAAAGACAAAAAAGGATAAAAGGCAACACTGTTATTAATATGTGTATTTTTTCACATAAACAATAGCCAGAGTTCAGAGCTTGTGATTGATCTTACTTCATTCAAATGCACGTTACTCTTGCAAAGCAAGTCAGAAGTACATCAATAAGGCCAGTCATTTCATTCACACATACTAAGTATAGCGCCCAGTCCGATCACCTACCCACAATGTCTGCTTTGAGCCTACAAGGTTTAAAATAATGAGAGAAGACAATGGCTATATTACTGCATTTCTTTTGCATCACATAGTCAAGAGCTTGCAGGTGCTCTTACCTCAGTTCACTCATACATACTTTAGTTATGCATGGCTAGAGTTTCAATAACAAAGCATCCACACATCATCCTAATATATCTTGATTGACCCTGCAAAAGATTAGATAAAAAAAAAAAAAACATTTCATCCACAAGTAGCCCCCAAAACACACTGTGTACCTAGCATCTGTTTGACCCTTGCCAGGATATTTTATTAGAAAAAAAGACTTCCACACTCAAGTAGCCTCCAGAGCACACTACCTAGCTAGTATCTGGCTAACCCTGCTAGGATATTATATTTAAAAACATCAACAGCCCCCAAAACACACTACCTCTGTAGTGTCTGGTTAACCCTGCCAGGATATTATAAAAATCATCAACAGCCCCCAAAATACACAGCCTTCTAAGTATCTGTTTAATCCAGCCAGTTTATTATACTAAAAAATATCCACAGTCAACAAACACACTACCTCCTTAGTATCTGGTTAACCCTGCCAGGATATTACATTAAATTTAAACAGCCCCCAAACACACTGCCAACCTACTAGTATCTGGTTAACTGTGCCAGGAAATAATGCATAAAGTCAAGTGTATCTGGTTAAACCTCCCCGGAAAAACAAAACATGTAAGTTTCAACTGACTGACTGATGATAATTATTATCAAGTCAGTTCAGAATTAAGTGCAAGCATTTTTTCACTCACCTTATCCAATGCACAGTGCACTTAAAGCATGGGAAGGGTAATTCAGTTGTTTCCCTTCTTTATACACTTACATCAGCAGCTGCTTCATGTATGCAGACTATGTGGAAGGCTGCTGACCCTAGCAGTCCATTTGCCAGCAATATTCCTGCAGTTAAAACCACAATGACTTCTAGGAAACTTGTTTGATGCCACCTACTTTCTAATCTGGACTGCTTTCAAAACAGTCCAGCACGGCAATAAGACAGAAGTTTTCATTTTTTTTTAATCAGAACTCAAGCGTGTGTGCACAACTGCAAATTCCGCAAATGGTCGTACTCGCATTTTCGCACTAGCGATCTGCTGCTAGTGCTGTGTAAGTAAAATCTCTTTTTATTTATTTATTTTTTTACTCTCCAAATGGATGGGGGTTGCAGCCTAGCAGTCCAGTACCACGACCCACCCCTGCCTGAAACATTTTTACATCTTTATACTTTAGATATTGAATTAGAGAGCAAATCAATAATGTGATTTCTTCCACAAAATAGTTGCATACCTCATAGCAAACATTCACATAAAAGTCCCAAAGAAGCATGGTGCAGTGTGACACAGCTGCATACCTGATAATAATCCTTAATGTATATGTCTAATATGCATGGTTGCAGTACTAAAGAGCTATATAAGCTGTATGTGAAATGGTTTAGTACTGAAGAGTAACAATAGGAGGTTTATAGAAGAAAGCATAATGCAACCACTCTACAGTAAACAGTATTGCTGAAAATAGTGCAGTATGGCCTGATGTGTATTAGGCAGATATAAGTGCTGGCAGATCAAAGTCATGCGAGGGACAGTGATCCATAATGAAGCACTGCAGTCATGAAAGTGGTAGTCACTGCACTACTGAATGGACTGCGCTTTGAGTGACCATGAGACCTGAGAACATTTGTATGCAGGTAGTGTGCCTGATGCTGTGAGCACACTATCTGCATGCCAGTGCAAGTAGTATGTCAATGACATCAGACATACTAACTGTATACTGATGTGGGTAGTGCACCCGATGCTATGAGCATTCTCATGAGCATCAAACTACCTCATAGCTGCTATGTAGGCAAAGCTGGGAGCCCACACAACAGCTGCACAACAAAATGTCAACAGATTTTGTTATTCAAATGAAAGGAAATAGGCTGATAGGACAGTCAGAAAGGAGAGAAACACACCAAAGGACAATGGGAAGGGAAGAGTGATATGAAGGTGGGGGAAGAAGGGTGCATTTTTTGTGGGACATATACCATTTTCATTTTAATAGAAGTAGAAGAGGGGGTAGAATGGAGAAGATGTGGGTAGGATGTAGGGTGTAATGATGGTAAGAAGGGGAGGCAAACAAACATATAACGTAAAGACTGTCAGGTGAGATAGTGACACAAAGGGGAGGGGCAAGAATGGAAAGACACAGACTGACAGTGGGTATATAACTGGTGATCAGGACAGTCAGATTACAAACAGCAGATGGGGAGTAGTACGTGTGATGCCCATGCACTGGCCCAGAAATCAAGGAACCTCAATCTTCACCACTAACACCAGTGAGGGGTGTCCATATAGGGAAAGGATAATAAATACACACACAGTAAAGTACAATTTCCCTTAAGAGCACATAGAGATCACAGTCAGTCTGGGGCTGGTTTCTCCCTTTCTCTTCAAGTCCCCAATAAGACTCCCCCACTGGCACAGCTATAGGGTCCAGATCTCAGCCTAGTGGGCAAGCTAAAACCTCCAGTACCCTCTCTGTCCAACCAGTGCTCCATGTCCCTGCCCAAGTATCTGACACACACACACACACACACACACACACACACACACACACACACACACACACACACACACACACACACACACACACACACACACACACTTTGAGATAAGAGTTATATACAACCACACAGACACTCCTGGGGAAGGCTGGCACAAGTTCTCCAGCTGTGCCCTTTTTACCCAGACTAGACAGTAGTACCACATGCCACCACCCACTAATATTTATCAACTACTAAAAGGCACTTATGAAAGGATGTCCAATTATACTGTGCAATATTATTATCCAAATGTTAAGTGCAACTGAACAGTCAAGGCTTATTGGTGTTGCTCGGCCAGTATCACTATATACATACAGTGTACTCTATAACATAAAATAGCCACAGTTGAAAGGTTTAAAAATATTTAATAATAAATAAAAACACAAGACAATACTTCTTAATACACAGTGCTAGTCAAGAGTTCAGAGATCACAGAGAAATACTTAAAATAATATAGTAGAAAAGTTCTGACATCAATACAGAAAAAAGACTAATCTAATCTTCCTATTTCCTAGTTATATCTAAGATAAAACACAGTTCTAAAATAAACTTACATATAGAGCAAGACAGTGCTGGTGAGTTGGATGTTCTCAAGACAAATGCTCAAATGCTGTCATTCTTTCTGTCCTTAAATTGATAACATAGTACCACTGATTCATTTCAGATTACATAATTTCTTTCTGGTTCCCAGGCTAACAGAAACACAGAGGTTAATATCCCTTTTGATCTTGCAGCTGGCCAGGAAGCCAGAGCAATAAAAGAAATTATACATGCAAATTCTAGCCGTTACCTCTGGCCTCAAAACAATTGGCAGAATGCCTCCCTCTAGACATCTCGGCTCCGAGTTTTAGATCAAAGAATTTCACAATGCTTGACTTATCAGCTTTCTTACAGCAGAGTTCACTGTTGTTACATTTTTTTTTCAGTTCAACATCCAATACAGTCTTTTCACATTTAAGAGAACAAGCCTGTGGCTTACATTAATATTTACAAATGACAGAATTATCTACAAAATTCTATCTAGCTAGGCTGGCAGCCTTCACCTATCTTCACAGTATGCAAGGAGAGAAAACACCATGATGGGTGTAGGGTGGGGTGAAGATGACCTGCCAAGCTAACCCAGAGAGAAACTAATCCAAGAGTAGGTAATTTCTATGGCTAACATCATGTGTGGTTTATCGTTTCATAGGTATATACCAGACTAATGACTACCATGGCCTTTATAAGCCTAGCTGTGCAACCTAAGCCAAATGTGTCCCTATATATCATGGGCGTTTATTAAGAGGGAAGTATGTTAGGAAATTTCTAGAGGTTATGTTGGGGGGTATGTTAGTTTGGGCATTACTGTCTGCTTCTGTCTATCAGAGACATGGGGGCCAAACCTGGGATGAATTTCCAATTTCTCATCCGTTGGTCAAGGTTTTGCTTAAACAGAGTGAGGGATGTACTCTGCTTTGCATGGATAGGGAGCCTGTTCCAGAGCATGAGGATCCTCTGAGACACATATCTGTCTCTGCCTCCAAGATCTCTGTCTCTGGTGGCCCAATTATTGGGGCTGGATGGCTGTGTGACTTTATTAGCTGCATAAGGAAGTACTCTATAATCCCAGTGCAGACATCCAGTCATTGGTACACCTCAAGCTTGAATGTCCACAGAACCTCATGCCATGTGTGACCCAGAAGGACCCCTTGTTATCCCCCTCATATAATGTGCTTACATGGCCACTTGAGAAGCAACAAAAGGGACTACCAACAAGCCACCCAGATCACCTTCCACAGAGTGATCTTTGTCATATGGCAGAAAGGCAGTCCTAGGGACTGATGGGGATCCAGCATTCAGCTCAACTGCCGATGCAGAGGATGGTAGCCATTTGTTTTACCTATGCATTCTCCATGGATGATCCTGCAGAATGTGTACATAAAAGGAGAAAAATAACACAGCAACATGACTAAAAATGAAAATAAAGGGAGGAAAAACAGAGATAACACATGCACATAGGCAGTGATACAAGGCGCAATCTATTAGGCCAGGAACCGAAAGGAGAAAAACAACTCAATAAGGCAACATAAAACAATAGCAATGGAACAGAGATGCATATTTAACAGATGGTAATATATGCAGACCACTGCAGGTATAAGTGATATAGTTTATTACATAATAGATTAACCGGAGGAAAAAAATCACTAAACCCAATAAACAACTAAGAAAGGGTTCAATATTAAAGTTAAAAACAAACAAAATGCAACTGCTCAGTGCTATGTTAAACAGTTGAAAACAGAGATGGCAACAATACAGTACACTTACTTCACCTCCTTAAGAGTCTATCCTGTCCCCTAAGACAAACCATGTGGTTTTCCTCTTGAGGCACTTGAAATCATAAAAGAAACAGTAATAAGCAAAGCATTTGTTTGGCAACAGGAGACATTTAGTGCCAGGCTTACTGCACAAAAGTGACAGTGGAAAAAAACAAGCTGCTTACTATTACATTGTGTCTGTTTCTTCACAACCTCATCTACCCACTGACAGAGAAGGTTTGGGTGGTTCATCCTCAGATCATTATATTTATGCCAAACCTGCTTGCCAAAGGGGTAATGTCAGTGGCATTACTCATCACCCTGGTAAACTAATTCCAGGCATCTACTTTATACAGTGGAGCCTCATACTTCCCCAGCAGGTGCTCCCTATGCTGTATGTGCAGTAAGACTTTGCACTCCCTGTTGCACCATGCTGGAACCCTAGTAGAGTCTGATTCAGCTGAGACCATGTACATTTGTGTCAGGTCAAGTCCACGAGCTACAGTGATAGCTGAGGCACATGGCTGCATATCATGAACAAACATGCCACATTCATCAACAGGCAGCACAGTAGCATAATGCTCAGAACCTGCAGAATGACACACACACATGGTCATTAACATGATGAAGGGTGATACTAGCATGGCCTAGATTCACAGGCACACACACTCTATGCAACCTCAGTGGCCATGCATATGCACAATGGATAGCTGGCTAGCAGGATGATATTTGCCATTGTCATGATGTAAGCTGTAACTAGAGTGGACAGGATGTCTAGGTGTGTACACCACATGTGACATCAAAACCCATAATACATGAGCAGGAACTAGCCCTGTAGTCTGCAATGGGGTGATAATACATTGCTTCATTCATTTATTTCAGAAGCAGACATGCTAAATCACCTCATTAGCATAATATTCATGGTACAACCTGTTTTACTATGAAAAATAAATGAGCTAACTATTTTGCAAAAGATTTTTTTACAGTGAGAAAAACAGAGAATCTGAAGCAATTTGTATCAGAATGTATTGCCATAAAGGAGAAGTGACAGAAGATAGGATAACAGGTAACAGGACCGCAGTCTGGGTGGGGGGGGTGCATCCACAGATACTGTCATACAGCAGTGGCAGTTTGTGTGTGTGTGTGTGTGTGTGTGTGTGTGTGTGTGTGTGTGTGTGTGTGTGTGTGTGTGTGGTAATACCATACTGACCATGTGTGTGTGTGTGTGTGTGTGTGTGTGTGTGTGTATGATCAAACTGTCCTAATGTCGAATGCAGAACACTGACAAAATAAGTTTTATCATGTACAATACTGAAAAAAAATGAAAACAATAATACAGACACAAATGGTGTGTGGTAAACTTCTTCAGTTGTTGCTATTATTTTGGTCACATGCTAGGATGGATACACCTATGGATTAAAGCAGATATATGTTACAGACTATGCCAGGCAGAACTTACCTCCAAACTGTTTCCGGCATCATTGAGGTGATCATAGCACTGTGCACTGCTATACAGTAACTGTTCTGACACAATACCATAGTGTTGCAGCTGTCAACATGTGCATCTTGAGATTACAGATACAAGTGGCAGAAATGAAATTTGCTCACAGTGTAGATGACCTTTCTCTCCATGACAGAGTGAGTGGCTCACCTACTGACTACTACTAACAAAACACTTCAAACAATCATTCATTGCTAAAGTGTAATCATGCCCATAAATTATAATTAAATTATGTCCATCCATCTATAATTTCTGACTTATTTATGCTATTTTAAAAGGTTTACAAGGATGAGCAGCAGGTAATGAAGGATTTAAGAAAATCATATGTTTATAAGTAGAAGAGGTTTTCTAGGTGCTCCCTAACCAATAACAGAGGGCCTGATATGGTGTCTACCTCTCTGGTTTTGACATATGCGTTTATGCACAGGTGTCTTGCAGCCATCTCAGCTTGTCTGCCCATTGATCCATCTCTTTCATTTTTCTGTCTGATCAAACAGTTTATGAAAGGAATTTTGCACTTGAGATCCCCTCTAAAACAAATTAATCCTCCTCCTTGGGGTTTCAGCTCTGTTCTTGGAAAACATTACCTCGTCTCCTTTTGAACCTACCTTTCAGGTTTATTTAAGGTTCATCACTTGGAAAACTGTTTCACTTCTTGCTTTGACATTTGCAAGGCAAGTTTCTAAGATGCAAACTCTCATGTTGGACCAACCGTATCTAATTTTTCACAACAACAGGGTTGTTTTGCACGCTAATCCATCTTTCTTGCCAAAAGTTGTTTTTGAATTTACCCTGAATCAAGCCATCATTCTCACAGTTTTCTTGCCAAAGCCTTAGAAGAAGGGAGAGAAGATTCTGTTTACTTTGGATGTGCACAGGCAGCTCAGTTTCTACCTTGACAGAACTTAGCCCTTCAGGAAAGCTGAACAGCTGTTTATATTGTTTATATTCCAGGGATAAGAAGGGTCAACCTGCCACTAAGCAAATGATTGCTCATTTCTTGTCCTCTGATATTGTTTTTTATTACTCCTGTGACAATGTGAGGTATTGCTAGCTATGTCAGGAGAAGTAGGACAGTGGATGTAACATGCCACCACAGCTAGCTGGAATTTTGTAAGAATTATATGTCATATCAAACTGATTTGTACAGATGCTTGTGTTGAAAAATGTATTTGTAAAGCTGTTTGTGTTAATAATGTACCAACAGTGTGCCCTGGTGTAGAAAAAAATAAATATACATGTATTATTGTAACTGCTTAAATGTATATGTTTTAACAGAGGATACTGGAAGAGAAGAGGTTAATCTCAATCCACCTAACTTTGAAAACAGTTTGAAATTAAATTAACTGGCTTAGGCCATAAAGATCATATCTTACAGTTCTCAATGCAGCCAGAGACAGAAAGTTTGTACTAGAAAGCTTTCTGTATTGTCTTTGGGGTGAACTAATTGCTACTCTGGAAGGTTGGAGGTTTGAAATTATTTTATGGCTTCCAGAAGCTGCAACATTTCTGTGCAAAACTCTGTGTGTGTGTATTATCAACATATGTGCTAAATCCTGGCAGTTTCTAGCAATGGGGGTAGCATGGGAACCAGAAGTCAGATGACTAGATGTATTTGATGTCATTCTGTAATCTAGGACAAATATGATGTTTAATACTAGATGAGACTGAAGTCAGATGGCAGTCTGTTTTCAGAACCTGACAGAGAAGGACCCCCACCTACTTCATCTTGTCTTGCTCTAGTAAGTGAACCATGGAATAGTAATTCTTTAGATCAGTCAGGAAAATATAGTGAGATTGGTTAAGTACTGTTTTTCTGCATCTGTGTGAATCTATACTTCTGTGTTATTTTAATATTTCCTGTAACTGAAACTCTGGTGTTTACTCTAAATAGGTATTTAGTATTTTCATGTTCTTTACTTATTTAGTATAAAATATATTTAAACGTTTCACTGTGGCTGATCTCTTTGAAAATATTTGAATCTCTGAGAGTACTTGTATATATTTGGTGACAGCTCTGCTGCTCCTAAATGCCTTGCTGTTGGTCAAACCACCATTTGTATTAATATTAATTTCACTGTATAACTGGGTATCTTTGCAACAGCCTTAGAGTAGCTGGCTTTGGAGTGTCTGGTGGCAGAGTAACTACCTTATAATTTGGGCAGAAGGAAACACAGCTAGTAAATCTGTGCCAGCCTTTCCCAGGTGTGTGTGTGTGTGTGTGTGTGTGTGTGTGTGTGTGTGTGTGTGTGTGTGTGTGTGTGTGTGTGTGTGTATGTGTGTGTGTGTGTGTGTGTGTGTGTGTGTGTGTGTGTGTGTGTGTGTGTGTGTGTGTGTGTGTGTGTGTGTGTGTGTGTGTGTGTGTAACAGAGGGCACTGGAGGACTTGGCTTGGATACTCAACTGAGGACTCAAGTCTATAAATGTGCAAGTGGGGAGTCTTACTGAGGACTTGGAGGGAGAGAGAACCCCCTGACTGAGTGTGTTCCCTGTGTGCTCTTAAGGAAAATTGTGCTTGATGCAGGCAGCTGCATCTGTGAATACTGAATGTATCCATTTTTGTTCCAAGTTAATGTCCCTCTCCAGTGCCAGTGGTGAGGATTCAGGTTCCTTGATTACTGGCCCAGAGTGGGGGACTTTACAACTCCCACCATAGTAAATCTATTCCAGGCAAGGTTAAGGCACATTCCACCAGAGTCTTATCCTCTTCGGTGGCATATTGGAAAGGAGTGGACTCTAGAAACATTCTAGAGGCAGCTACATGGTCTTCTGTTCATAACTTTACAGAGCACAACAAACTGGATTCTTTCTATGTTCCAGAGCAAGCTTTGTGAATACCATTCTCCAAGGGCTCCTGGATCCTTATCCTTCCTCCTCCCAGGTAGGGTAAGCTTTGAGAGTCTTTCTACATGCCACTAAGGTGGTGTTAATGATGAACAGAGTACAGCTGCATTCATCTTACTTAGCTGTAACAGTAGATGTTCAAATTTCACACTGCCTCAATGGCAGAACCCACCCACCATTCCCCTTATTTTATATATAAAATATGTATAGTTTGATGTTAACCAACCTTGTGGTGTTGTTGATTGGCTTTGCTTATTTGTGTTGATTTCTTTTTGTCTGTGAATTGGTTGGTTTAATGCAATTCTTGCTTCTGTTTTTCCTTGGTTCTGACTTCCTGTGAGAGGGATTATGTTTCCACTAATAGGAGATTTGCCATTACAATGAGTGAGAGGGGAGAATTATGAGCTCTGTAAATCTGCCAGTGTGGGGTTGGGCAGGCAAAGAAAATACATGCCACTGAAGCAGTATGAAATTTGAGCATCTGCTGTTACAGATAAGAAGGATCTATGTAACTGCACTTTCCTGATATCTTACAGGGAAGTGAGAGAGTTGTCATACGTGGTGGTAGATTAGATTTAGAGACTGGTCTGGAGATGAATGCTTGAGTGTCTGTAGGCAATGCCTCAGTGTAACAAAGGCTCTGTTAATGAAAGAGGTAGAGCTAGGCTAGTGGCACTCTGCATTATTTAAGTTGGTAGGATGCACATTCTCCTAATTTCTGTGCCATAGGCTATATGACATGCCTCTACAGATCAGTACTGCCGCGAGATGTTTCATAATAATATGTAAAACCTTAGATCATCTGGTACCTTTTGCAGTTCCCTAAACTGGCTCCCCCTCAGCAAGTAAAAAAAGCCCTTCTCCACTGTAAAACTGTAGCAAACTGCTTTTACAAAAGTAACAAGCAGCTTGCTGCAGTTAAATCTTCACGCACTTTGTGCTAAAGTTGTGACCATAAATGCACTATCAGCATTTATATGTATATATAGTCAGCAGTACCTTTGTGGCTTCATAAAGGAATGCTGATGCTGCACTCCTGCATCATCATCAGCATCTGCCTGTTGTGCCCCCAACAGCTTGTGCCGAGGGTAGCTACCCCCTCCGCCCCACTCTACTTACATCTCTGATAATATATATATTTTACTAGATGGGGAAAACTTCAAAAATCTACCTGCCGGGAAAAAGTAGACTGTGAGCATTTTTTTGCAGTAGTGTTTATTTGCTACAGATTTTATGTTTTAAGAACCACAATAATTATCAATAGATACTGTGGCACTGCTTTGGAATTAAATGTTATCTACTAAGGAAGTAAATATAAGAACTCTATGAGGAAAAGGCCGAGACATGTAATAATAAATAAGAAAGGATCTTGAGAAGGCAATTAAAATTGCAAAGTCCCAGAATAAAAAAAAAATCCAAACAAGCAACCAAGCTAAGACCAGAAGGAAAATAAATGTTTCTAGAGCTATATTATGGAACTGCAAAGGGTTGAGAGAAATCACAATGACCATTAAAAATGAGTGGAAGTTTTTACATGGAATAAGTAGGGAAATGAATGAACACTTGCATACTGTACTTAGGAAAGAAAAAGGAAATTCCCTAATTCAAACAATTTCATTCTCTGTAAAGAAGTCTGTGCCAACCTTTTTACCACAAAACAGTTCTTGAATGGTGACACAAGGATTGCGTACATACTCAAATTCTTAGCTCAAGAATTCTGGACAAAGACAAAAATAATGAAGAAACAAAAGACCCAAAATCAGGTGCAGATTTTAAATATTACTCTTATAAACAAACAGTTGTTAGAATAACAAGTTTTGCATTAGCATGCTTTTCTGAGGGATATGAAGTCTGAAACCATCAAGGTCCTACTTATTCTGTCAACCACATTTGGTACCATAGATGATGGCACTTTGTTGAAACACATTATTACCAACTGCAGTTTATTTCTACAGTTCTTGAGTGGTCTGGTGCTTACACAGTTAGGGTGCTTTTAGTGGATCATGTTTGTGGTTGATTTCTTGGGGAAAATATCTGCTGTTTTGGAGGTTGCCACAAGGCTCCATCTCAGACCCCATTACTATTTACATTATATGTGATTCCATTCAAATAGGTTATGCAGGGTAAAGGACTTTGTTAGCACCATTATTCAAGTGACATGCAGTTGTATGCAGTGGCAGCTGGTGACGTCAAATCACAGGGGGGCTGCAGGAGACAGCTGAATGGGTGGGGTCAATGGGAAGGGGTGTGGTCAACTAGAAAGGGGAGGAGCTATGCTCAAAACCACAAAAACTAACTTTAATTAAATACGCTGCCCTGGGTGGCAAGCCATCATTATGAAAGTCCAATCAAGACAAAAATAAGTGCAGAAGAATAAAAATATTTCAATGCATTGGCTGCATGACAGCTTACTTAATATCTAGATGGAAACAAAAGGTTGTGAGGCATGAAAAAATAAATTACTTTTTAAATACATTACTG
Organism: Protopterus annectens; assembly: GCF_019279795.1. Classification (NCBI taxonomy): domain Eukaryota; kingdom Metazoa; phylum Chordata; order Ceratodontiformes; family Protopteridae; genus Protopterus; species Protopterus annectens. Next base: position 1,184,733,053 of record NC_056731.1, on the reverse strand, counting down.
GAATGCCAGTCAAAATCAAGTATAAGAAAAAACAGAAGCACTCAACTCAAACCACTTCTCCTTGCACTGCAGTTCTAATTATAATATAGTCAGCTTTATTAAAGTACCAAATAACATGCTGAAAGTAGAAATCTCTGTGATGCTCTCACTTGTAAAAATGTTTCTTATCCAAAAAAGACCTGCTACCTGACAACTTGTTTCATAGGGAAAACATGATCAAAGTAAAAAATGAAAAGCAAACAAGAAACAAGCTCAAGATACATTGCTTAAAGGATTACTGTACAGGTTATGGACCACACATGATTGGCATTCTGTTTAGTTTACGGGTAAAGTCTGTAGAGACGACTGGAAGTCTCCAACAAATGTAATGAGCTTTTTAAAATAATGGAATCCTGTCCTTTAATACCCAAGGCTTATACATTATCTAGTCAAGTATTCTCTGCATGGCAACAACAGAAAGGCTTTCAATGTTGGCAATTCTTTAACAGTATGCTTATTAAAGCTTACTTGCATCTTACGATCTCAGACAAGCTTACCTTATGGTCATTAAAGCATTGCTACTTAAACACAGAGCAACAGGCACTTTGAGTAATAAGCATAAATCTGAGTAATAAGCATAAATCAACAGTACAAAAATATGACAGAAACCAGACCATTCTGCAAAATCAAGGACAGATGAAAAGCCACTGTAGTACTTTTGTCTACCTTGGATGGGGGGGGGACACTGCATAACTACTCATTGCCTTGCTTGGACACATCCAGTGTCACTACATGGGGGAGTGGGGTGCAACAAGTATGTCACAATTTGAAATGTCTCTGGCTGACTGTGATGGCCCTGACACATTTGTCATACCTCTCAACCTCAATAGCAAGAAATCTGGACAAAGCCATACACAGAAGTGGGACAAAGGCCCAAAAATAAGAACAATTTTTAAATATTGCTCTAATAAACTTAGAAAGATAATAGAATAGGTCTTGCATTAGTATGAATTTTCTGAAGGGTATAAAATCTGAAGGGTATAAAATTTGAAACTCAAATGTCTGTCATTTTCTAACCAGTCTTTAGTGATTTGTCACTAATTTGCCAAAAAACACAATTTTATGAAAAATGGACTAAAAATGTGATGCAAAAATATAAAATAGCCACACAATACAGCTGGGAACCTGTCAAAGAAGGGACACTTTAATATTAGTACTGCTAACTTGAGCAGCTGACAAAATAAAATAATCTACATGCATTTCAAGTAATCTATAACTTTGATTATTACAGTTATTTCTTAATTGTAAACCCTCCATGTTTTCTTCCAAAATTGCTATTTTGCGGAGGGATTATTAGGGGAAGAGCAACATTTTGAGCCAAAATCGGGGACAGTTGAGAGGTTGGCTATGCCTAATTCTATAAAGCAATTTATTTGCATGTACCTCTCAACCTGTTAATGCAGTAAATCTGAACAAGGCCAAATATATTGGGGGCACATATAAACAGTACTAAAAATTGCTCTTGTATAAATTGAGACAGTTGATAGAACAGCTCTTACTTTAACATGCATTTTTCTGAAGGTTATGAAGTCTAAACTCAGTGTAACATTATTTAGTGACTTAATTCCTAAATGATTTGCCAGAAAACTACAAATTTTATGAAGAACAAACCAAAAATAAGAAGCAAAAATCTATTCGTTCTTTGAAAATCTGGACAGTTGGGAGGTATAGTTCAGCTGGGCCTGTCTGAGTTTGCTGCCCTTCCCCCCTGACAAAATCATGGTTGAATGGAGCCTCTGCAGCCATTCCAATGAACCATTACTTGGCTATTTCACTCCATTTACCATAAACACTAATGTGCATACTGCTTTACTTCTATGATGAGTTGGACTTCATTTGAAAGTTTTATTTTGTATTTTACAACTCAAACACTAAGTCATCTGCTAAACAAAGCAATGCAGTCTCACAATGAAAACTTAGCATTAAAACTTCTCTGCCCTTGAAACTCACATTCATTGAAACAGCATTGAAACCCACATTCAAAGAAAATACATTTTGCCAGTGGCAGATAAAGATTAATTTTGGGCTGTTTTCAAATCATAGGCCCCTTGCATATGAAACATACATGTGCTGTTTGATACACCTTCCTCGTTGTACTAAAATTATATTCCTTGTACAATACAGTACAGTTGTTAGAGGGTGTTTTAAATTTGTTTTGAACATTTTTCCAGTAAGTAATGAAACAAAACGCATGCACCCATAATGGCAAAACTGCCCAGTTCAGAACATTTATCATAAAAAAGTCTACTCAGACTTCCACAGTCCACCATTATTAGTAAATATGCACAATTCTACAGTCCACCATTATCAGTAAATATGCACAATCTCTGAAGTAAAAGTCACCTAAATAATTCCACATTAAAGAAATCTGTAACTAATGAAGAGGTTGCTGCTAGCAATCACCTTTATATTTCATGGTTTTCATCGAAAAATAAAGTGTCTGTTGCCCCTCAGGAATAAATTGCCTATATTACATTAAAAATGATAAGCTAGTAATAATATTGCAAGAGGAAATGGATGGCAAACTGGTAACAGACTCATAGTTAGTATCTTCACCAAGGAGAACATTCTCAGTACGGCAGCATCCACCCCTTGTGGAAGTAGATCCCATAGCCTTCTGCATCAAAAGCAAGTACACAATCTGTTGTGCTATTAACAAGGCAAAACACTAAACTTCTGTTCCCCTGAAGCTCTCAGCTTGTAAAATCTACTCAATACTCAACTGCATCTCAACTTTGCAGCGCAAGAAAACTGAAAAAAGTCAAAATGTATTGGGGGGGGGGTCAAAAGCCCAAAATCCAGGGACACATTAAACATTGCTTGTATAATCTTGGAAAGTTGCTAGAATAAAATGCTGTGTTACCATCATACATTTTACTGCCAAGGTCCCTGAGCAAAATAGTCAGAGTAACATACCACTATGCCACATCAGCTGCTTTGTAAAAGAGAGGAAGACTGAAACTTAAATGGCTATCATTTAGTGAATTCAGTTCTCACCATAGCTGTCAACCTCTTAGTACAAAACACCTGGACAAACCCAGTAATGAGGGAATACAGCCCTCAAACATGTTCAGTGAATTCAGTTCTTGCCATAGCTGTCAACCTTAGCACAAAAACCTGGACGAAGCCAATAATGGGGGAATACAGTCCCAAAAATAGGGACAAATTTCAAATATTCATCTTATAAACTTAGAAAATTGCTAGAAAAAAGGTTGTGTTACTATGTATTCTGAAGAACATGAAGTCTGAAATTCAAATGCCTGTCAATTTTACTGCTGACAGAACAAAAACAATTTTCAGTAGAGACCCAGGAATTAATACTGCAGACACGTCTTTGTAAAATGACAGGGCACCAGAGCAAATCCACACAAACACAGGGAGGAAATGCAGACTCCACACAGAAGGCACCCTAGCCAAGAATCAAACCAGAAAACCTATAGCTGTGAGGTGACAATACTACCACTGCACCATCAAATATGCAAGGAATTAAACATTCGGAAACCTGAAGTCTGAAATTCAAATGCCTGTCAATTTTATTTAACATTTGTTAATCAGGACAGTCTGACTTGGAACAAAAAAAAACAATTCTCAGCAGAGGCCCAGGAAGAAATAATGCAGACATGTCTTTGTAACATGGGAGGACACAAAAGCAAACCCACACAAACACAGGGAGAAGATACAGACCCCCCCCACAAAGAAGGCACCCCAGCCAAGAACCAAACCCAAGAACCTACAGCTGTGAGGCATCAATGCTACCACTGCACCATCAAATTTCAAGCATTGCAATATTTAAAAAACACAGATATTATGAGGAATAGATCAGATCAAATATGAGGCAAAAATCTGCAATTTGTTTACAAATGGTGGTGGGTAGGGAATTCAGGTCTTTAACACCTGCATACAAGGTACAGGGTTCAAGCCTGAGGTATTCCCTACCACACCACCATGAGTCTAATCACCAGTACATCCCACCTGAGGCATTTTCACACACACACACACACACACACCCCCCCCACTTACCTGGTCCTGTAGTAAAATCCAAATCCCTGGTCCTGTAGTAAATCCAAGTGCCTGTCCGCAAAACCACCATACATCCAGTAAGTACATCCCGACGAGACTGCAGCCACCATACATCCAGTAAGTAAATCCCACACAAATCCGACCCTGCCTGTCGCGAACTCCAATCCAATCCAGATCCTTACCCTGCCCGGCAGCAAACTCCAATTCAATCCTTCCCCTGACTGCCAACGTTGCAGTCCGACCCCTACATGTTTCCCCAGCGAGTTCCCAGGCAGTTTAAAACTGCATAGACTTGTGGGAGCGCTCCTGTCCATGATTCTCAATCAGGACTGCTGTGCGCATGCTCCATGCGCTAGACTGTCTCAGCAGCAGTGCGCATGCGCGAAATTTAAACGTTTTTTTCTTTTTATTTTTTATTTTATCAGTAGTTTGAAGTTGAGGGGGCTGCAGTCCGGCAGTCCGATAGCACGGGCCGCCCCTGGTTGTATGTCTGCTTTTCTCAGGACCAGATACCTGATTTTAGCCATGATGTTTAGATACAGAATCCGCCTGCCTATAATTATCTCCAGAATTCTACAATGGTGTTAGTGCAATAATCTAAGTTCTGTGTTGTAAGCCTTCTGCTGTGGGAACTGGGTTAACAGCTGCTGGTTGCATGGTATAAGTTCAAAATGTTCTTTTGGCTTCCATGCTCTATGCAATCTGGGTAACACCTATTTAATGGAGCCAGTTCCTCCTTGCACCCCAAGAGATGTCACCCAGCTTGTATTCGACTCATTGAGTTACAAAGCAATGCAGTAACTCATTGTGTCAATGAGCTTTAATAGGGGGGATTGCTCTCTCCGCACATCTAACTTTTATAAACAATCTCCAGACTACACAACATTGGATAAAGGAGAGACTTCAGACCATTAAATCTGATTGGTTGGAGTTATTGAATACTGTTAGTGCAGTGAGTTGCACCTCAGTAATAATTTGATACAGTGATCCATGGGGTTTCCAGGGCAACTCAGATCACAGGTTAAGAAGCTGCTAGTATTTGCAGAAGCAGGCTGGAGACCTCTGGCAGTTGCAGTACTGTTTAGTTATTCACATTTCATTGGAAATGCTTTTATGAAAATATAAGACTAAATACAAAGGGTCTAAAAGCACTGGATGAAGTACAATGGCAAATCTTTTATACCGATCTATGTACGGAGATTTGCTTCTTGCACTCTGTTACTTAATATAAACTATTCCAAGGTCATACAACCAGTGAGTACATGAGCAGTTTTCATGGGAAGAATCCTTAAGTGAAGCATATGTCACTAAAGGAATACATAATCTTTCTGACAGATGCTGCTTTCATAGACTACTCCTATTTTCTGGAACAGACTAGCTTGCTTGAACTGGGTAAGTGAATCTGTAGTAAGTCCCTCATATGCCATCCAATTAAAAGGGTGTTTTTAAATCCCAGTGGAAATCTAACGTTTCTATAATAAATTATTTTAATGTTAAAAAATGTTTGTTTAAATGTATATTTATGTTACTGTAGTGTTTCTGGTTTATATCATTTTAATTATACAGTGTTTCAGAAATACACAGCTTGATAAAGTATAAAGACTTCAGAAGAGCATTTGATGCACTTTTATACTAAATACTAAGGATTGATAAACAAGTTACAAAGTCTAGGGGTGGCTTTCAGTTCAGTGATCTGAATGATTGAGTGAACAGGAAAAAGGAATACTAGTTAAGAAAAAGGGGGTTACTAGTGTCATACTACAAGTTTCACTGTATGTCTCTCATTACTGTCTAAACCTTTATGAGTGACTTTGTGGCATATTTGTTAGTTGTCTAATTTTCAGAGAATGTGCAGAATTTTGCCTCATATTTTTGGTCTGTCCGTCATAAAATTTGTGGTTTGATGACAAATCATCAAGCATATAAATCACTAAATAATGACAGACATTTGAGTTACAGACTTCACAACCTTCAAAAATGCATGCTAATACAAAACCTTTGATTGTATCAACTTTCTAAGTTTATAAGAG